>NC_137630.1:30141341-30171341 GCF_963383615.2 Lipophrys pholis
AGCTCGTCTTTCTGAGCACATTTTGAACCTGCCTTCCCTTCCCTTCCCCAGAGGTTAGGAGATCCATTTAGTTTCACTGCTTGCGGACTGAATGAAAGAGGAAGTGGCTTTCTGTCTTAATGGAGTTGTGTACATGAGACCGACTTGTTCTGCAGCGTGGGATTCGTACAAGAAGACGGTGTGCAGCGGCTCACTGTAAGCCTGCTGGCAGACGAGACCGTAGTTGGTTGAATCTTAATTATGTACACACCGCCATACTATTATTTCAACCGTCTCTGTTTGGAGCGTTTCATCCCAGTGTTGGTAGGAAATCAAATCTGATGTGCAATTTGATCCCAGTCCGCGGCCTGTGTTGTTGATTCATGTAAACCAGGGGAAGCATAGTAGTGGTGTGAGTCACCCCCCTTCCTTCACGAACACAAGTCTCACCGCTGACAAGGTACAGAGAGCTAGTAAACATTCAGCTCACATCCAGGCGTGTGTGAGTGTCACCTCTGAGGAATCTAAGGGGCGATATCGGATCAGAGAGGCTGTTTCTGACCATACAGAGCGGGAGATGCTTCATAGAGTGAGGCTGTAACGGCTGTCGAGCTGCTCAGAGGCGGCTGGATGTTTGACAGGGCATTGGAAAAACGTTATTTAATCTGCTCGCATGATGGCCCTCACTGGAATTGCACCATGCTGGCCTCTTTTTTTTCCTCCCTGTGTCAGAATGATGGCAGTTTGTGGCTGGTAGAAAAACACTTTGAGGTTGTATGTCTGTGTGTGTTTTCTGACTGACATGATGTAATGCATAAAGACTCTGAGAAAGGCGAGGTGTAATTGATGCAGTATTGGCGGGATTCTCATTTTCCCTCTAATGAGAAAGTCTGCTGGGGTCTTGATATCTTTTCCATTTGGATAATAGTCTGAATGACTCGACTGTACGCCATTGTAATTACAAAGAAATGATCCGGTCGTTGTTATAATACGTTGCCAGAATAAAAGCACATGTGGCAAATGACACAATAAAACACACAGTTGTGCATTTATCTCACCCACCAGGTGTTATTTGTAGTCGCCCTCCCACTTTTGACCCCGGCTATATAGGAATGCAGGCAGTGCTCTAAGAAGCCAGGTGGAAAAATCAATGGGAAGTCACGGCTTCCAGACCATTGTTGCTTCCATTTTCACCTCCGTACTCAGGGGCTGCATTGTGCCGATGATAAATCTTTGGACAGGTTTCATTTGCTAAATGGATCGGGCTCACTTGGTGTTTCACAACCCGCGGCCCTTCCAGATAGCAGTGTACCACCAACTCATTTAGAATACATTAGCCCGGATCGACATGGTACTCCTGCAACACTGCGAAGGAGGCAGTACCCTCTGGTGGGTGAGTCCTGAAATGGAGAGCGATGAAGGACCGGTGAGGTGGTTTAAAAATACAAAAACCCCATCCGGTTTGTTGTGTTCACCGAGGACGAGCTCATATCGTTAATTAACAAGAACCTCTGGAGCCAGCAATGAGTGAGGAATTGGGGTAATTGAAAACATCCCCGCCCCCCCCAATGTCTGAACATCCTTAAAGCAGCTGAGCCCATCAGAGGACACTTTTCACACATGTTAAGTGGGGGTGGGAGAGGGGGGGGGGGGGGGGGGGGCATCTGGCCTCGTTAATTCAGTGCATGGTCATAAAGTGGAATGGCGTTCCCCACGAGGGTGGGGGCGGGGGGCCCCCGGTTGACCGTCCGGCTGACACCAGCTCGGACACTTCCGCCTCCATACAGAGTTAAAACACGGCTGATGTTTGATTCATTTGCCTTTATTTATTCAGGAGAAACACATTGAGAATTATAATCTCTTTTGCAAGTGTGTCCTGGTGGCAGTACATAAAATAAGTTTTCAGTGTCAATAAGACTAAAATGATGGCGATAGGATGGCGGTACATCATATCAGAAAAATGTAATCCATTTATATTCCCGTCATATCAACCAAACCTCATTTGTATCTCCTTAGAAACAAGACACCGGGAGTGTTTTTGTGATCGGCTGTACATCCACCGCAATTTTTTATTTTTTTCTGTACAGCTCGTAAGTCAGATACGTGTCTGTATCCATTAAGTGTGTGTGTTGTGATGAGAGGAGTGTGTATTCAGGTACCCGCCTTACATCACCGCATCTGTCGGAATAGTAGCAAATAATCACATGACAGCAGTGGGGAAGTATTCATATCCTATTTTAGCAAGTAAACATTTAATGTGTTTAAATGTACCACGGCTTTATTTATGCATAGAATCTGCTGTTAAGTGTGAATTATACATTAGGCCATGAATAATGCATCAGTGCCATTCCTTAATGATTACTTGCCAGGCAGCGAATGGTAATATTTGCTGATAAATTTACCCATTGATCTTGCTTGTGTTTAACCATGCTTGTAGAGATGATGTTTACTCCATTTTGTTTTAAGGACGTAATCAAAAAGCAAGCTAATTGTCTGTTGTTGTATAAAAAGAAAAAAGAAAAAAACAGGACGTCTTTTCAACTTGACAAGCAAACCCGAAGGAATTAACACAAAATGTGATTCAGTTGGAATCTTTTCTCTGCAGATAACAGTGAGTTTATTTTCTTTCTTTCTTTTTGTTGTAATGTCAGAGCGAGGTTATTTTTTTTTTTTCACACTGTCCTCTTTATGGCTGCTCTTAGGATGAGTTGTTTATCCTTACCCCCCCCCCCCACCCCCGATCAATGTCCTATTACATGTTGGTCTTTGTGTACTTGTGGCCATTATGCCACAAAGTGTGCTCGCTGGAAGAACCAGTCTAGACAATGTCTGACGGGTCTGTAATTCAGCCTCGCACGCCGTAAAGGTTCTCTTTTGATACTGTGTCTTTATTGGCACCGGTCTTAACAGCCGCGCTGAGCCAGATTATTGGCACATTATCCTTATAATGCTGCGAGTCTAGCATTGCCTAAGCCTTGAAGCACAGGCTGTTACTGTGCAGATATATTGCTTGTCCACACAATGAGAAAATATTGACTTGTTGTCACTCATTCATTTGATTAGTTGCGCGGCGGATTCTGCTTTTCATTTGTCGCCCTGGCAACGTAAATAGGAAAAACACGGCAACGGCCTCCTTCTCCGCTGTAATGAAGCACCGCAGACGATCACATCTGGAAAAAGTCTCTCCAAGCAGGAATGAATGTCTTTATCACTCATGGTGTATCATTGGCACTTGTCAGCTCAGCGAGTATCCACAAAAAGCAAAACGTTTGACAGCTTTTCTCGCTGCACAATGTGCAGCTGTGTGGGAGTGATGTACTCCAGCAATTCCACTTTGATTCCGCAGCTCAGCTGAGAGAGATTCATCCGTATATTTACACTGCCGGGCTGGTTACTTCATTTTTCTTTTGTCTGCGAGAAGAGCAGCTTAAAGCGGTCGGCTGGTGTGTGTGTGTGTGTGTGTGTGTGTGTGTGTGTGTGTGTGTGTGTGTGTGTGTGGTGTGTGTGTGTGTGGTGTGTGTGTGTGTGTGTGTGTGTGTGTAAGCCAGGTCATAACAAGAGCACCTCGCATTTAATCCAGCAGGATTCATCAGTGGCCTTGTTCTTGGAAAAAATAATGAGGTAGACAGTAAGGGCTGCCCCAGGCTGCATGTAGGGAGATGATCTCTCTGAACCGGCAAATCATTTCTGTTTTTTATGCTAAAAGGACAGGCTAATGACTGTTCTTGATGTGTGCCAGTGCTTTAAGTTAACTAGCGTTAATTCACAGAAAGATCTAATGGGCTTGATTGTCAAGCTGAGCCGAGGCAGCCAGTGAGAGGCTTGTGCTCGGGGAGTGGGGGTGGGTGGGGGTGGGGGGTGTAATTGTTTTTGCTGGCGGTGTTTCTCTCTGGAAGGGATGACTGCACAATCCAGATATGTAAACAAGAAGAAACTGAAAAGGCAATATGCTGATACCTTGTCTGTTTTTCTCTTGATCAACCGAGCTTTTGAAGTGAAATTTCTTCTTTTGTTTCTTTTTTCTAAGCTCTGCCCAAACACTCTTTGGATACAGTAATGGTTGTTTCACAAACCTGTTTCTGCTCAACTATTTCAAAACATGCAAATCATATGTGGAAAATGGAGATCTTGAGGAAATCATTAACTGTGACAGCGCACAATAAAATGCCGAGCGAGGGCGAGGTAAAGACAACAGATGCTCAAAGGGTTTGATTATGCTTACTGGAGCGTGACACTTTTTTTTTTTGTTAGTGCGGCAGAGGATCTCATTGTGTTGGCGTCAGACCGTGGTGCCAGTCGTCTCGTTCAGCAGGAGCGTTCACTCCTTTAATTTGATGCTTGTGTATTTATCCGGTCTCATTTTCTGCACACAAAACCAGATCTGTGGTTTATCAGGCTGTGGCAGAGGACACTGCCCTCTCTTTGGTTTCATATAGACTGATCAGCTCTGTGCCCGAGAAAAAAACCAAAAAAGGTTTCCACGATGAAGTTTGATAAGGATCAACTTCAAAACCCACCAGGAAGCAGTCCAGTGTGCAAACACTTAGTTTTTGGGGTTAGAGCTGGAGTCAGCGAAGGGGCGAGACTGGACATCTGTCTCTCGGTGATCTATAACGCCCACAATCCCTCCCACAGACTGCCGGCTTTGGCACTGGAGCGGCACACCGGTTGCTGCAGCACAACCCAGCCGCCCACAACAGTGGCTTATCTCGCAAGCATAACAAACAGCAGGCTAACAAAGAGGATAGAAGGCAATAGGACGTACAGCAGCGGAGGACCTTAAAAGCCCCGTGCCCATCATAACTCCACTTCAAAATGGAGGCCTTTGTTCTGAGATTGTTGGAGAGGACATCATAGCGAGGTAGCAGCACATCTTTTCATCCTCAAACACACTCACTCCCACTCAGTCAGTGTGCTGTGGGTGAAGGAGATCCTCTGCCTGATAGGGCTTCACAGAGAAAGGTATTCCTCTGGGACGGTTGTTGAGGGATCGCTACAGTTCCTGCCACGCCGCTGATTAAAGGAACACTTGTAGAATAATCCTTTTATATATAGGTCTTTGTTGTGGCAGCGCTGGAGTCAGCTGGGGCCACAAAAAGCCCCCAATTTGGATTTTTAAATGGCTATCACCTTGGTATCTGCCACTCTGCTAAGATAAATATTTAATGGCAGGGTGGCTGAAATAGAGCTGTTAAAGACTGCTGGTGAGAAATTGAGCTTCTATTTAGAGCCCATACTGTTCCATAAAGTCACGGCATTGGTCGACAGCCCAAGGTTATTAGTGTGGTATGAGAGGAGTGTGTGTTTGTGGCGTGTCTGTGGGCTGCTGAAGAGTTCGCACTCTTTTCTTTGCTGCAGTGATATGAAGGGAAGAAATGCACTCAGTCTGTTATTGAGCATTCACTCATGAATCCTTGATGGATCGTGTGTGTGTGTGTGTGTGTGTGTGTGTGTGTGTGTGTGTGTGTGTGTGTGTGTGTGTGTGTGTGTGTGTGTGTGTGTGTGTGTGTGTGTGTGTGTGTGTGTGTGTGTGTGTGTGTGTGTGTGTGTGTGTGTGTGTGTGTGTGTGTGTGTGTGTGTGTGTGTGTGTGTGTGTGTGTGTGTGTGTGTGTTAACCATAGTACTGCAGCAGCAGTACTATGGTTAATGCACAACAGCAATGCTACTCAGGCAGCAGTTGACACGAGCTATTTCTGAAGAAAAGAAAGAAAGAAAAAGCCAAGCTGTGTGTTTTCCCTTTTTACCACCTCAGTTTTGCTCTGTTTCATTTCACATGATCCCTGCCCTCTGGGTACTTGTTGGATGTCATTCACGTCATGCAAAATTGATTGCGAGGGTTTGCATCAGTGCTGGCTGCGATGAAGTTATCACTGTGTAAAGACAGATTTGCCTGCGTCTGTTCTTCTAACCTGACGCTTTAAACCCTGGCTTAATGGAGCCTGGAAATTGGTATCAGTCTTGCTTTTAGATTTTTGGCCGGGATTATGAAGTGAAGCCTGTATTAGGGCCCGAGCGCTGCTGTGCAGCTCATTTGAACGCTGATCGAGGCTCTGCTTGATTCATCCTGTTTACTCATTACATGATAGCTGTGGTGAAAGCAATTACTTTCAGCTTTCAAGTACCTTGCTTTTGGTCACAGCGCGGCTCTTATTCATTTCAGTGGTGCTCCCGAGGCCCCGAGGCTTCCAATCAGTCCGGTGAGTGGCGTGCACCAACGTCTTTTCTCTGTGTGTAGGAAACACAGCAGAGTCCTTGAAGCACTTCCCACCGCCACTATTGGATTACCAGCTGCCTTTCCAGGCCTCATCTGCACAGATGAGCGCCAAAATCAATGAAGCTCTTAGTGCAAAGCTAATTCGATCAGGACTGGCTTTGCTACTGCTGATCAGTGATTATTATTTATTTATTTATTTATTTTCATGCAAAGATACAAAAAAAAAAAAAAAAAAAAAAAAGAAACACATTGTCAAGTCCATGTCCGATATCCTCACATTTTCAGGTCCTGCTCCTTGCATGGACATGAATTAGGAGCCTTGTCAGACTCCTTATTGAATTGTTGGGTTGCTGATAGGCGGTGTAGAGATGGAGGTGGTGAACTGCTGCGTAAAGTGATCTAGCCAGTTTTTGCTGAGTGTAGCAGGAGCGATGCCTTTTTTTTTGTCCAGCAGAGCAACTGGCATCATAAATAAGGTAAGCGCATGTTTTTAGAGGGATGAGGTGTCTGCTGCCTCGGCGGTGAGCAGAGAGGAAGGGTTGAAGGGCAGACTGACCCTCTTGTTCTGGAAAACGAAAAGCAGACTCTTTATTGCCCCTTGTTCCCCATTAATTATTGTTTGATGCTAATAACCGGGGTCGGGACGGGTGGGGGTGGGGCATGTTATGAAACGTAATTATTCGATGCAGCATTACCCCCCTCCACCCCACCCCACCCCCCGTCCTCAAAGAGGAAGCTGCCTGGGCTGTCAATTGAGTGCAGCAGGCAAAGATGTCCCCTCAGCCTTTTAAGGAGGGGACAGGAGGGAGTGGGGTGAAGGACGCCATTTGCCCGAGTGATATATGAGGAGAGACAGCAATATATGTAAGGAGCTGCTGAAAGAAAGATAGAAGGTCAAGGCACATTACACTCCAGCCATTTATTGGCTGAGCACATAGTCTGACCCGCACTGCAAATACAGTTGCTCAGCAGCCGCAGCAATTTATTTATTTTTTTGTTTATATACCTTTGCCGCGCGTGTCAGTGCCCTACACATTTCAGATTGACATAAGTGTATACACACGGATGAATGCAGCACTGTCGTGAAAAACACACTCGGTTGCTTTTTATACGCTTTGCAGATGCAGCGGGAAACTATTTTAACAAGAGCATAGCACCGTCAAGCTGCCCTCCTTGATTTTCAGTGCAATGGCAGACGCATTGGAGCTGATTTCCTATGCATGAACACGACATATGGTGCGCTTAAACACAATGCGAGCATGGGATTAGTTAACAATTTGTGTCTCATAACATTGTAGTAATTTAGTGCAGTATGAACAGTTACTTCAGCGCAAGGCTTTTCTCCATATGGTAGTTTGGTTATAAATTAGCAAAGCAAATTGTTTAGGTGACATCCTGGGGGGAAGAAAAGAAGATATTCTGTGTCTCTGTCTCTTTAAGAGGCAAGGTGCAAAAATTACTGAGGCACCGGTTTAATTCCCCCCAGAAATTTCTTCTGATGACTTTGCTGGGAGTTCGGACACAAAAAGCACATTCAGAAATGGGAAATTTGAGAATGGTGGACTTTTTTTTAATCGATTCAAACCGTTTATGCAAAAAATTAGCTGATGAAAACGGGTGGGATTTTGGTGAAAAACACAAAATGGAGGAGATAATAGTCAGTAGTGAGCGGCAGGCACACACAAAATTCCACCAGAAAGGTTCTAGTCATCATTAATGGCTTGTTGACGAGGGGAGAAGTGAGTTAGGCCGCCATGTTTGGAGCTGAACATTAACATTCCAAGAATATCTGAGGCTTATTCACAGCAACGCAGACACGCAGCCGGCTCAGTTCACCTTCAGTTTAAAAAAGACAACAGTCAGCCACAGTTCTGTGCTGCTGCCCAGTGTTTTTAATGTGCCACTGCTGTTGCATGGTGACGGCTGCAATGTGTAATCCAATGTATTGCTGTTGTCAGGTGCTGGGAGACATGAAAATATGCAGCTTGTGTTTGCTGGAGGCATAACAGACTATCAGTTGGGGATCAAGTCTCCATTTCACACATGAACAGGCAGAGTTAATCTGTGGATCACTACTGTACACTGCGTAATACCCAGCCTCGATTCTCAATTTTGCCCGAAAGCCCATTGTTATGTGCCCCTGCTGTTAATATTTGTGGAAAATAGCTTCCTTTTTATAGCTAAAGACTATATTTAGAGGAAGACATGAGCATTTGTTTGTGGTCCAAGTAGTAAAGCACACAGGTCTGACAACTTCAGACTCTTTAAAATTAATTGTGTATATTTGGTGTGTGTGTCAGTGTGCACTAAAATGCCAGTGCTGTAAGAGGCCCAGTCCCAGCCACTGCATGTTTTATGAGCTGTCCACAGAGGATATGGGAGCTCTGTGCTCAGATCCTGCTTGTTCCAGCAGTGTTTTCATCACTCCTCGCCACTTCCCTCCCCCTTCTCTTTCTTTTCTTTCTTTCTTTTTTTTTTTTTATTTGATGATGAGGGTGAGGAAACGCATCCAGAATCAGGCAATATTTACAGCGCAGCCTGTCTGTGGCTACAGTTTAAGAAGCGTGGCTTAGCTGCACGGAGGCTTCACAGATTCATCATTCATATTATTCCCCCTCTCATGCGCACCGCAGAGGGTGCTTTCCCCTCGGCCGAGGATCACTGGCCTGCGCAGCTGAGATGGTGGATGACAAGGTTGAATGCTACACTGAATATTGCAGTGTCTACCCCCAACCCCCCAATCCCCCGCCCCCGCCTCCAAACCCGTCCTCTTACTTAAACAAACACATTTCCAAACGTGTGTTTTGCAGTGCGCATGAGTTATGGCTCTGGTTTGGCGAGATTAGCATGTGCGGGGTGCAGACGAAAGGGGATGCTGTGTTTCGAAGAGGAGTCCTTTGTTTTATTTATTTTTTGCAATGGCAATCAGTCAAGCTGTTTGGCTGCAGCGGCGGTTGGTGGTTGGAAGAGAGGCGTTTGCATATGAAATAATAGCCCTTTCTAATTAGAGGTAATACCATCCCGTGGTTTTCTCGAGGTGGAGGTGTTTTTTTGGCCCGGATCATTATAAGACTTTGAAAAGAGGGATTGTCCTCCACCCTCCGACCATCTGCTCGACAACGGAGCGGGTTTGCCACCATGAAGCTTAATAATTTAGGCGGAAAAAATTGTTTTGTGTACTGACCTAATGGCTTTGTTTTGGGAGGGCCGTTCTTGAAGACGTCCTTCAGTGCTCCTGCCGGCCCACGCTGTCAGTCTGAACCCTCCGAGCTGTCTTATCTGCCACTCTAATCTATTTATGTGAGTTTTTCCTCGGTGTTGGCTCGTCACTCTGTGTGGCACAGTGATTAGAGTAGCTGGAGGATGTAGGGCAGCCGTATGAATACATTTCCTCCACTCTCACACACTCATTTAGACTACAAGTCGGAGTTGAGCTGATGGATGGGATCGTTAGGCTGATAGGCAGATCGTGAAGGAAAGTGAGGATATTTGATTGCAGAATATCAGTGGAAGTAGTCCATGATTGAGTGCTGGCATATTCAAATCTCCAGAGTCATTCTTAGTCGTGGACAAAATCAGTTCTTTTTTTTTCTTTCATTGTGTGTATCTGTGGAAATGTCATGTCGCTCCCTCCGCCTCCTCTCCTCCAGCTCTGAAGAAGTGTACACATTTAATTTACAAATCACCTTTGCATATGTCCCTCGTGAGTATTTATACCTCGCCTGACCTCAGCTTTACCTTTGGGTGCATTTCCATTACAACAGCATAATTTAACAAAAAAAATTGAATTGTCAGTGCCTCACTGGAGGTGAAAGACAAGAAAATCCTTTTGAATCCGGCAGAAAAAATGGAAGAAAAACAAACTGTCCACACATCTTTGGAGAAAGTCAATCATGGAAGCTGTGTCTACTGCGACATAGTTCCCATTCTCCTGCTCCTCTTATCAATGACACACCGGGAGAGCTCCTTCAGCGGCCGGCTCACGACTGCATTTCTCGAGAGGTGACAATGGGCCGCCCTGGCATTTCCCCGGGGAGCCGTGTCAAAACATGATACCTCATGAAGCGGCCCGAGCTGCTGAAATGGCCTTCAGCTCAGCTCCAGCCACACAAACGTGGCAGACTGAGAGAGGCAGTGTGTCTTCAAGTAGCTGGTATTAGGCTGCAAAATGAAGCCCTGCTCACAGACTCTGTACATAATGGACATGTTGGGCTGTGGAGCGGCGCCCTCAGGGCCATTTGGAGCCCTCACAGAGGGCTCACAAACAGGGACTAGGGGAGGGGGGGGATTTATTCTTCTCTTAGAGATGGAGTAGAGGCTTAAACCCTGTGGAGCTCACAGAATGATCCTTATGTCTGTGGAAGCAAGTACCTTTGGACCGTTGGACGGAGAATCTGTCCGATTGGTTTTTATTACCGAAGAAAAGATGCGATTGTTAGCCCAGGGAGGTTTTTCTAAATTGGCTGGTTTAATCTTTTTACAGTTTATTGCACACACTGTCATTGTGCATAAGACTCTGTTCTTGTGCAGCGTTGCTTTTGTTTTTTGGTAAACCGCGGGAGTCTCCAGGCAGGTTTAAATGTTGATGTTGGAAAGCGCCAAGCTATCTGTTTTTGCTTTTTTTTTTTTTTGCTTTCAAAAACAGCTTTTACCTACTAAACTAACCCCGGATGCCAGCTAAAAATAGAGGCTTTGTGAGCACAGCTTTAGCAGAGGGAGAGAGTGGAGGGAAAAAAAAAAAAAAAACCCCGATGTGGTTACTCATCAGTGAATTGAAAAACAAGTGGAGCAGACAAGTGTCTTTGCCCTGCCAATGTGAACTAAAACAGAGAGGGCCTCTGAGAATAAAGCGCGCCATGATTGCACCAGGTAAGACAAAGCAGGCCGGGTGCAGAGACCACAGAGAATCCCTCATGGAGTGGCCTACCCCTCGCCTCCAGCTGAGCCTTTCATTGCGCTGTTGTTTCTAAAGAGAGGGGGGCTTGGATGGCAGCTTAGATTAGATAGCACTGAGTAATGGATTGGAGCTGACGAAAACCCGCTGCAGCCCGACATCGCCGCGGCTAGCATCCCCGCACCGCCCGGGATCTGGCTGGTTTACTCGGATCAATTCGAGTTGCCCTCATTGTTAATAACCCTGTGTATATTCACGCTAACATTGTTCCCCTCTAATCTGTATTCATGCGAGTATTTCATTCAATCCCTCCGCAAAGCCAGGCTAAATCCTTGCCAATCACATTTTGCTACTTCATAATTCTCCAATTGAATATGGCATGAATGATTTTTCTGTCTCCTTCCCGAAACTGAATGTATCACCATTTTGGTCATAGTGTGACATTTTTATTTATTTATTTTTTTTTACATTTCAATGCAAACTTGTCTCCATCCTGTATTTGCTTGCCTTGTGGGATGTTGTATAAGATACATACATTGTTTTTTTATTCATTTATAATCCAACATAATCAATTAATAAGAAAATTGGCAGGCTAAAAGAGGAAAGCGTAGAGCTTGATTACGCTGTATAGGTACTCAAGCAAAGCGTGGTAATTTGGATGTTTATCCTTCGACAGGTTTTGATTGAAAACTACAGAGATGAGCATGGATTTGGGTAAATGTGGGTGCGATTGGAATGAATAAAACATGGCTTTTTAAAAGGCTGCTCGGTCGACAGTGAGCAAGATGGGGAGAAAAAAAGCTGTTTAGTAACAGAAACCTGCTGTGTGGCCATTGTGGGGGATGATGTGTTAATCGAGCCACAAACTGTGTGGTTGTTCAGGCCAGAGGTCTCAGTTAAACAGGCACGGAAAAGAGAAATGTATTTGGAGCGGGGCCCCGCTGGCTGCCAGCCCTTGACTCCATTGCAGTAATGTAAATGGTGGATTAGGTGCCGTTAGTCGGAACCCCCTCAACCCCTCTCCAGCCACTTCCCCCCACCTTCTCTTTTCCATTAAGACAGCTGGTATCTTTCAAAGGGTCCTGGCCCAGTGATTGATGTGTAATAGCTTCAAGCCTCACCTGCCCCCTCACAACGTTATTCATCGGCCAGGCAGCCGGCGCTGCTTTCTACTAAGCACTTTGTTTCCCGAGTAGTGGGTGGAGAGCAGCCCCCCACCCCCATCTCACTTTCTCTTTCTTTTCCCTCTTGGCCATCAATGCATTATGACTTTTCATTGCCACAGCGTCGCTACTCCGAACTGACTCACTGCTTTTTTACTCACTCAATTTGTTCAACTTCAATTATCAGCTGCAAACGTCTCTGCCAGACAGCAACACATGCAGCACAGGCACTTTAACATGTTGCTAATCAGTCAGGTTCTTATACCTTGGAACCTCAACAGGTGCACATCCATGCAAAGAGTTTGTACCTATTAATCCTTAAAGTGACAGTCGCCTCTACGCGCCCATTTACACGTGAATGTTTTCAAGTGAAAACGCAAAACTTCCTTTGTGTTTTGAGTGTCTGTTAACGCGGCAATGGTGCTTGGGCCCGCTGAAAACTTGTTTGAGAATTGCTCCCATGGTGGAACTTTTTGAAAAAGCTATGTCTCCGTGGAAAATACGATTTTTCTGAAAAGGCTCGGACTCTTGTCTATTTGTGGATACAGGAAACGCTGCTACTGTGTAAGTGCACCGGCCGAAGTAAATAGTTCTTCTGCACATGTACAAGTAGATGGACAATAACAACAATGGCGGCCTCCAGAGTGTCATGACTCCCGGTCCTTATTCTCCTGGGACTTTGGTAGATTTACAGTTGAGTCACCTAATAGTGATTCTATGATGTAATATAAATTCATCTGTTCATATGAATATCCATCTACTCACCAGTATAATTGTTTATAGCGTATTATTCTCTGTTGCATTTCCAAAAACAAAAACCACACCCACCAGTGGCCCAAAATGATATTTACATCGTTTTCAGCGTTTCTGCCGTTTTCGTGTAAATGGGCACCGTTTTCAAATTGTTACCGTGTAAACGTGAAACGATGTGTTTTCACTTGAAGCGTTGTGTAAACGGGGCACACGTCCACAAGGTAATCGTAGATATAGAATTAGTAATGAGGCAGTTGTGTTAAGTGTCTCCAGATGTAAACTAATGGCACCTAGATTGCAAAGATACTTATGGAGGCTTATAACAGCCTCAGACATGAAAGCAGAATGGGTCAGCCCTCCATTTGCAACAGTTTAGAGACCTTGTTGGTTTCAGTGGAAGAGGCTTATGTTACTGATTAAAGGAGAGAAGTGGTGCTTAGCTCATACACAGATTCTGGCAGCCCGCAGGATTAGAGCAGTGCTATCAAATTGTACCTTCATGAATGGTTTCATGTACCTCGCACCTCTCCGACATGCTGCTGGTACGGCCACATGATCGTGGGGGGCGGGGGGGGGGGGTACATCATGCATTTTGGCACTGTAGTTTAGGTGTGTATCCTTGCCCGTTTTAACTCTCCGGAGCCCTTTTGCGTCTCCTGCACACGCTAATGTGCTCCTGTGTGTGTGTGTGTGTGTGTGTGTGTGTGTGTGTGTGTGTGTATATATATGGGCAGCCCAGCGGTCGCCGTGGTAACTCATCATTAGGTGATTAATGGGGCTGTGACGAGGCTGCAGTTTAATCAGGCCCGGTGTTTGTGTTGAAGCCGACGACAAGAGCAGCTGCCCTGTCGGTTAGTGTCTGCTCACGAGATGACAGCACCCGCTGCTGAGGAGTGCCGTTGTCGAGCGTGGCTCATTGTACGTGAGCGTGCGTGCGTGCGTGTGGTATTTGTACCTTCCACTTGCCTTCTATTCTTTCACCTCTCATTCATGCTGGTGATGTCAATAAATGCTCACCCCCTTTGCAGATTGTGTCAGTTTTGCTGGAGGTTGGTTTAGCTGCACCTGATTCTGGCTCAGTCCCTCCCTCCTATCTCCCTCTGCTGCCCTGCTATCACGGCCATGGTAACGCGCTGCTGATTGCCTGGTCTGATCTTGGCCTGATCTCTCTGGAGGCCATAATAACTATTTCTAGCTAATTTGTTGCAGTGGGGGAGGGGCGGGTGGGCTGTTAGTAAATGAGCAGCCTCCTTTGTAGGCAGTGTGTATGTCTGTGTGGTGTTGGTGCAGAGGCAGCATACTGCTTTAGCTTTGCCCACTTTAGTGCTCATGGAGGATTTCACAAGATTGCTGGTAGATGGGAGACGGTTGCTAAAAAGTGGCAGTGGACCGACTGACTCGGCTCTGTCCTCTCCCCCTTCCTAACCCAGTGGACTGCTATACACCCCCCCCCCCCCCCCCCCCCCCCCCCCCCCCCCCCAGAGCTGTCACTTCACATTAACACAACACTGACTGTCAGCCAGGGCAGAGGGCTGGGCCGGGGCGCAGTCCAGTAAGCTAGAACACACACACACACACACACACACACACACACACACACACACACACACACACACACACACACACACACACACACACACACACACACACACACACACACACACACACACACACACACACGCGCGCGCTCAGATGAGCAGAATTGAAGTTGGTGTCATTTTAAATGGTCTTTAGAGAAAGCGAGTCTGTTAACTCCGTCATCGAGCTGCACACTACGTCTTCCCCGTGGCCTTACAAACAGCTGAAAAACAAAACCGCTCGACACGATGTCTCAGAGGAGCTGCGTTGGCAGCGATCCCCATCTTTTAATACAGCGCTACTTTATTCAGTCATGACTTTCTCTTGAGCCTCTCGTGTTACAAACGCTGCACACGTTTCTGTTGTCTTTGCACAGTTTTCTGCTTTAGCCTCTAATAACTCTGTTTCAGCACCTCTCTGTAAGAATGGAAATATGTTTCAACAGGAAGCTGGAGAGCTCAGTTCTTTGATAAAGCTGCTCAGTGGTCTCCGGAGTATACTTGGTTGTGGAGGGGAGTGCCAACAATTACTGTGATGTTGAGAAGAGTCGGCACAGCTGCCTCTTTCCCAGCAACTTATCTCATATTGCAGTGACAAAAAAAAAAAAAAAAACCAAAGCATTTTGTTTAGGAAATGTAGCATCTCTATAGTTAAAAAAAGACTTTAGACCGGCTTCTACTAACTGTTTTCTTTTTCTTTTTACAGCTTTTCTGAAACACTGGGGTTGTTGGTGTGGCCAAATTTTCCCTGGATTTGACTGGTAAATTCAGAAGACTGAAGCCCAGGCTCACAGTCTACCTTTCACGGAGGCCCAGCCGTGAGAGGACTGAGGAAGGCACGTGGCGGATCATGACGGCCGACAAAGAGAAGGAACGGGAGAAAGAGCGGGACCGGGACAGAGACAGGGACCGGGACAAAAGAGAGGCCGGTAAGTCCCGCCGGCAGGACGGCGACCGAGGCGACCGGGAAAGCGAGAGCTCCAGGCCCCGGCGCAGTTGCACGCTAGAGGGCGGAGCCAAGAACTATGCAGAGAGCGAACACAGCGAGGACGAGGACAACGACAATGGTAGCACTGGCGGAGGCAGCGGCACGGCTGAGGAAGCCGGCAAGAAGGGCAAGAAGAAGATGCCCAAGAAGAAGTCGCGCTACGAGCGCACAGAGAACGGAGAAATCACGTCCTTCATCACAGAAGATGATGTTGTTTACAGACCTGGAGGTGAGTACTCGTCTTCGGCTCCTTACGTTGGCATTGTACATTTCTATAAAACACTGATATGCTGAACAATAGACCACATTGATCTGCAACAGAAGGAGCTGGTTCCCTCTAGTGGTCACAGTAATTATGACCTGATCAATAAAGGAAAAGTGGTGAACAATATAACAGAAGCTTTGAGGATGGTTAGATGGGTTTAACTATAGCTTGCACAACGTTTTCAAATCTGTACGCAAAACTTTTGTAGCATTTTCGTTGTTCGAAGTGCTCCGCCTCCGTGTAAATGGGGGATAGCGCAACTTTCTGAAAACACTCGGGCTACATCTCCTTATAGCCGGTGTAAACGCTGCTGCTGCGCACAACAACTTTAGTCAGTAGTTCTTCTGCACATGCTCAGGAGATGCACAATAAGAGCTGAGCAGCCTCCAGAGTGTCATGACTCCCAGTCCATATTCCATAGTCACCGTACAAACAATCCAACTTCTGTGTCCTCTGTCCATTAGAATGTCTGTTTACTCCCATTATTAATGGTTAGAGCGGATTGTTTTCTGCACACATTTGTGTGTGTGTTTGTGTGTGTGGTTTCAGTACAAAAACAGCACCCACTAGTGGCCCAACGTTTCTGTGAAAACGGACCTTACTGTCAACGTTTGTTTTAAAAATTATGTCGTGTGAACGTAAAACTTCTCTGAAATTAAAATGCAAAAACAAAGCATTTCCACTACAAACGCTGTGGCGTAAACGGAGTCTGAATCATGCATCCTTTTTTAAAATTATTAATGTATTTGTACCTGCCTTCACCCAAAGCTCTGAAAGGCTCCAGAAACCCTGAACAGGATAAAGAACATAATCATGGATGGATGGATTGTCTTTTTCTAAATTCTGAATACTTAGATTTTGCCGATCATTGGTTGATTTGTGTGCTGTTGAAGAGAAGAAGAAAATAATCTCAGTGAGCTATCTGAGTATCGCAGGTTTTCCAAAGTAGCAGAAGTACTCCCCTCAGGCTCCAAGCTGATGCATCTCACAATCATTTCCAAGTTGACCCACTCTGAGCTTTGTCTTGAGCTTAGTCAATAAAGCAAAGTGGCACTTGACGAGATGATGCGATTGTGACGACGGCCACAATAATGATTTCATTGTGACACCATCTGACTGTCTGAAAATCTGCTGCCTCCTCCCGGGGCCAGGAGGCACTCCGGTTTCCTGGAGAGGTTTCTGAGCCGCGGCACAATGTCTTGATTATGTCAGATGAATGAGGACAAAAAGAGGACCAACCTTTTCCGCAGCTGTAAACATGGCCTCTCTTTCACCTACTGTTTATAAATTGCCTGTATTAGAGGAAGGAATGTCAACACTCGCTGGCGGAAGGAAGCCAGGCCAGCTAGTCGTGTGTGTGTGTGTGTGTGTGTGTGTGTGTGTGTGTGTGTGTGTGTGTGTGTGTGTGTGTGTGTGTGTGTGTGTGTGTGTGTGTGTGTGTGTGTGTGTGTGTGTGTGTGTGTGTGTGTGTGTGTGTGTGTGTGTGTGTGTGTGTGTGTGTGTGTGTGTGTGTGTGTGTGTGTGTGTGTGTGTGTGTGTGTGTGTGTGTGTGTCGTCTACTCTCTCTCCCCCTCTCTCTCCTGCTCTCTGCTTCCTGCCCTTGCTACTAAATCATTGCCGCCATGTCTTTTCATTTATCTAGGAGCTAGCAAAAGGTCAAGTAGTGGAGGAGGGGGGGGGGCACATTGCTCTGGTTCTTAATGGGAAGAGGTTGGGAATTACACTCACTGTTAGAGCTTACTACACATATTCATCTGCACACTTGCACAGCCCTCCTGTTTTCTTTCGTACTACTAAATAGATTCCTTTTGAGGAGGTGGTGTGAAACAACCAGACGGCCTCACCAGACTCTTTCAGACTCGCTTCATCTCATCAAATATACAGTAGAGGCACTGGACCTGAGCCCTGTTGTTGCTTTCTTCATTTTTGTCTCTAACACTCAAGACCTTTTTTTTTTACTGTTTAATAGAGAGAGCAGCAGTGCTGTGTCTCCTAGTCAGCCATGCCAGGTACCGGGTGAGAGGGCCTCAAAAGCCGGAAGCAGTCAGTTACATCGATGAAACATTCAAAAGGCATATAAACAAAGTCGACCGTCTCAGTGGATTAACCCTGCCGAATATTTATACAGCCACATCCGAGCGAACGGCGCAGCCGGTGTCTGGGCGACGGGGGATATTTATGTTTCCTGTCTTCGTTCTCAATTAGTTTGACGGGTCTAGAGTGGCCTGAATGTCACAGCCTGCTCCCAGCGAGTAGACCAGAGTCGTTTCAGATTGGTTCAGATTAGGAGTGAGCTGCAACTGCGTGGTGGCGGCTCGGCATCTGTACACTCATTTGTAATTTGCCTCCTATTGTCAACATGGAAGATCCACCTCCTCCTCAGCAACTGACTTCCTGCTGTCCCCTTTGCTTATTGTTCGAGTAATAGTGTGTGTGTGTGTGTGTGTGTGTGTGTGTGTGTGTGTGTGTGTGTGTGTGTGTGTGTGTGTGTGTGTGTGTGTGTGTGTGTGTGTGTGTGTGTGTGTGTGTGTGTGTGTGTGTGTGTGTGTGTGTGTGTGTGTGTGTGTGTGTGTGTGTGTGTGTGTGTGTGTGTGTGTGTGTGTGTGTGTGTGTGTGTGTGTGTGTGTGTGTGTGTGTGTGTGTGTGTGTTCCTTCTCCTGCGTGGTCATTGGGAGCAGCCTTTTCGCAATCAGATTTGATGTGTGCAGCTTAGGCAGGCACAAAGCCTGCGATGGATTATGCTTTACTAAATGTTAAATCCCTTTATAGCCGTCTAGTGACACACAATATGTAAAACTGACCACCCTCAGAGAGGGGGATTTGTGCCGCCCCAGACATGAGGAGAGCCAGATTGTGATGGAGAGCGGAATAGTAGCCCAAGGAAATCGTGAACCACAATACTGTTTTGATTGCTTTTGTCACAGCGAGCTTTAGCAACATAGGGCCCCCGTGTCCTCACATGAGAAATAACGGGTAAGCCAGTATTGAAAGCATCTCCACTCTGTCTTTAGCTACCTTCCAATCTCTCTGCTTAGCCTTTCTATCCCTTGAAGATGCGTTCAGGCGGCTTAGTGCACATCGATTGGATGGGGAAGGGTAGACTGGGGAGTGCAGCCGGCCAGTAGGTTTGCCCGCAGCAGTGTGTGTCTAGGTGTGTGCGCGCACTGTTGGCCAGGGGACTCTGTCCTGGTCCATTTGTATGGTCGGCTGATGGGGTGAACGGCCCAATGCCGGGCGAGCAGACATGCCGAATCGATCTGTGCCCTGTGGCTGAGCCCCCCCCCCCCCCAATTCCCCGGGCCCAGCCTGACACCTCCAGAGTCTGTTCTCCACACTCCCCCACCTCCCCCAACCGAGATTATAGATCCCCCCTCTAGAGATTATACACACTGCCATGGGGGATCAATAGGAGACACCTAGAAGCATGGAGACACACAAAAACCCATCAGAACCCACACGTACACCGGCAGCGCCGATAACCAGCAGTCAAGTACTGTAACACATATACATATATATATATATATATATATATATAATATATAAGGCACACTCTTAACAGTAGTGGACACGGTTCCTATCTCTGACAGGCACACTCCAGCTCAGATCCACATTCGGGACAACCACAGTGTGCTCCTCTGCAGCGGGACTCTAGCTTCCCCCCTTCATCCTCACCACCTTTTAAAATGGAGCGTGCTAATGGAAACCACCTGCCACGACATCAACGCACCGAGAACGAGACTCCGTTAATTTTAGTAACGTCATCTTGGAAAGCGATGGATCTGTGTAGTGAGGGAAGAGTGCAGTACAAAAAGATTGCAGGCTAGACTTAAGAAAAAAGTGTGTGTGTGTGTGTGTGTGTGTGTGTGTGTGTGTGTGTGTGTGTGTGTGTGTGTGTGTGTGTGTGTGTGTGTGTGTGTGTGTGTGTGTGTGTGTGTGTGTGTGTGTGTGTGTGTGTGTGTGTGTGTGTGTGTGTGTGTGTGTGTGTGTGTGTGTGTGTGTGTGTGTGTGTGTGTGTGTGTGTGTGTGTGTGTGTGTGTGTGTGTGTGTGTTGAGGGAGTTGTTGATGTAGACAGCTGGCGCTTCTTGCTGCAGCCGCCACAGAGCCCTGGGGGAGGGTGTTTGTGTGTGTCACTTTATGTGTCATCTGCATACACAGCGAGACTGTATCTGACATACAAACACACACAAGTGGATAACCAGACCTCCTCCTCCTCCTCCTCCTCCTCCTCCTCCTCCTCCTCCTCCTCAAAGTTTGGACCGAGTGTTTGGCAGCTGCACAAACCTGCCGTGCTCTGTGTGTGTGTGTTTGGACATTTTCTTTCACATTTCTTTGTGAAGCAGAGTAATATTGATGCTGACATTGTGTTTGTATAAGAGAAAGAATTCTTCACTTTGTGTATAGGCCGGCAGTGGCAGGTTCCTGTTAAGTCTTAACCTAACCTCAGGTACTTTCCTTTTAATGATTTTTTTACTGTCAAAATGATGCTGAATACTAAAGAAATGAATTGGAAAAACAAGTTAAAATCAAACTCACACTCGTATTCACAATCTTCTGAAATGAAAACAATATCCTCATGAACAAATGGCAGAAAAGGGTCCGGAGCATTCTGAAAATACATCAATACTTGAGTTCAGATATGGTTACGTCGCTAAAATTGTACAAGTAACGGGTATGTTGTGACAATGAAGTCCATAAAAAGGTTGTTGTTTTTTTTTTAGCACACAGATTCAAAGCTGGAAGTTTCTCCGTTAAAGGACGAACTATTAAGCTTTAAATTCAAAATGTGCCTGGACTTAACTGCAGCCTGTAAAGCCGGCCCACAAGGGGCTCCAATCTTTCCAAACTACCAAGCAAATTGTAAAAAACTTTTTTTTTTTTCCAAAGAAAACATTATACAAATTTAATATCATCATTTCGTTTCCATGAAGCTGCGATGGAAGATAGCAAGCTAGCGTTAGCCTCAAAGCCATGTTGTCAGGGTGTAAAGACATGCTTCATACAACAGCTATAGGAGAAAGTTCTTTTGGATATTTCCACGGTATTTTGCACCAGAACGTTTCACTGAAATTACTTTGTTGAGGTTGCAGTCATTTTCCATTGTAATTGGGTTTTTTGTTAGTTTTTTTGCATAGAGAGAGAGAGACATTTTCATCACAACAACAAAGACAAAGTTTAAATTTAAAGCTTATTGAGGCACTATTTTCCCAGTATGCGCCACTCAAGATGAAATTGGGATGTATTTCGACACTCCGGTTGGATATTGTGCTTAACTATGAGTAAAATAATCTTCTTTCCTGATAAATGCATATATCTTCAACATAATGCTTAATAACAGCAGTATGAATATTTGGAATATTGTTTCTTTCACCACTGGTCGTGTAACCTGTTTATCGAAGAGAAATACACATAAATATTCACTATTCAGTTGTGCTTTCCTTTGAATGTCATCACCTTGCCGTCTTTTTGTAGAATGCTGTGACTCGGTAAACGCTGACCAGCTATTCAAGAGCCAAACAACAGACACATTAGCGTGGCTCATCGTCGCCGCTCCAAAGACTCTCTTTCCGACCGTTTTCTGTTCCCAGTCCAGCTAATAAGAGGAACAAGACCTCGGAGTGATTTCATCCCGAAACATAGCGACGTGAATGTGTAGCCTGTCGCTAACTGAACAGATCTATTTTTAAAAAGCCCTCTCTGCTCTCCCGTCTCCCCCCACGCTAGAGACTCTGGGAAAAGGGCTTTTTAGTGAAATCCAACCACCTGCCGACTGCTAAATGAGAAAGCGTGGGCTAGCCGAGAGGGAGGGGAGGGGAGGGGGGGGAGGGGAGGTGTTGTCAAAGAGCCTCTGTTCTCCCCGAGGAGCTCAGTCAGCTGTAGGCCTGCCCTATTGTGGAGAGCTGATGGTATCGCTTGCCAGGTATTTCCCACTGCTTTTCCTGCTCGGAGAAGAATGGAGACTTGTTGGGCTGGTGGGGGGGGGGGAAGAGGAGAGCGGAAGGAAAGTTGAGGAAGAATGAAGTGACCGTGTGCCTTCAGGTCCCACTGTCAACGCCGTCCCCACCAGCAGGAAGTGACGGGCTGGTGTCCAGCGCTCCAGGCCTCCAACGCCCCTCTGCTTCCATCACTACTTATTTAAAGCTCCGTTTACACGACAACGCTGCTCAAACTTTCAGAAAACTGCTCCGTAGATGGAACTTTTTAAAAATGCTCGAGCTCTGTCTCCTTGGAAACGGAAGAAATGCTGCTACTGCGCATTCACACCACGGCTGCAGTAGATAGTTGTTCTGCACATGCTCAGTTGAAGGACAAAAACTGCCATTGTTTTACTTTGACAGTCACCGTAATAACATTCCAACTTGGTCGTCTTTACCCTTATTGTTAGTGTTTAGAGCGTGTTGTTTTCCGCGCACGTTTGTGGCTTCATTCCAAAAACAACCAACAGCGCCAACTTGTGGCCTGGCATGTTAACTGCATCATTTGCAGAATTTCTCATTTTCACTCGAAACGATGTCCTGTAAACTAGTCCGACTAGACTCCAGAGCTTTACTACTGTGCGTGTGCGTGTGCGTGTGCGTGTGTGTGTGTGTGCTCTGCACCACTTTAAACAATGCCGTTAACTCTTCCCACCTGCGATCGCAGCTTCACCAAACACTCCTCCTTCTATTACCCAGCCTGCATCCTGAAAACATGCACCTCCTTCCCTCTCCCCGCCGCTTCACTGTTTACCCAACACTGGCATCCACCACAGTGTTCACAATGTGACTTTCCCCATTGTTGCTGGCTCGTGAAAGAAAGCCAATATGATATGATGGAAGAACTCCTCCTCCTCCACCTCCTCCTCCTCCTCCTCCACGCTGGAATGCTGCAGCAAATTAAACAGCGTTTTATTATTTGCTAGATAGAGAGAGCGTAGGACATGGTTCTCTTGCTGAGGTGAGGTGTGTTTTAGATTAGACATGCTTGGCAGCCATAAGAGAATGGCTGGCTGAACAATGAACTGCAGCTGAAAAAAAAAAAAAAAAGACTCCCGAGTGTTTGTGTGTGCGTGTCACGAGGTGACGGCATCGAGTCCTCGCTCGCTGGAGCTCGGCAGCGACAGTGTAATGGGAGAAACAATGACCACCGGGTATCAGGTTTCAGTGGAGGAGCTGCACTCAGTAGCTTCATGATTATCTCGCTCTTGTCGAAATATTGAACTCCCCCGCTCCGTCTGGGTTTTTCTTTTCTTTTTTTTTGGTGGGGTGGTGAGGTGGGGAGTCAGCAGCCGATTGTGCAAAGAACCTGAGTGAGAAGAAGATATGAGAGTAGCACATACATCCATCCAGCTAGCACACACGTCAGTCCTTAAAAAAAAAACAAAAAAAAAAACTGCCCATCCCCCCACACGGACCCTCACCAGTCAAACCCCCTCGTCCCTCCCCTTTCCACTCCTCCACTTGAGCGAGGAGACCCACTTCCAAACACAAAATGGCAGGAATGTTTAACAAGCCAGGCAGACCCCGGAGGAACAGCATGGACACCCCCACCCACCCACCCCACCCCCCATCCCGCCTCCCACATTTACCCCACACTGCCCTCTTTTCCACTCAAATAGCAGAGTCTGAAGTGTTAACTTGGATTTAACTTTCACATTCATTGAGATTCGTGTTATAGTCGCTTTCAGAGAAATGCCCTTGAGGTAGTAGACTTTTAGTGCCCAGGATGAATTCCAAATGTGCTTTTGACGTTCGAAGAATAGACTCGCTGGCTGTCTGTGAATGATTAAACTAGATCCCTGTCTCTTTTTCTTTTCTTCCTTTTTTTTCTTCTCCTCCTCTCCTACCCACACTCACCACCTATCTCTTTCACTGGCTGGCTGTTCTGTACGGCTGTTGATGTTCTCGCCGTGGAAACACGCAGATCTGGCCTCTCTAAATGAACGTGCCTCCGAGGTGAGGGGACACTAAACCCTAATTCCCCCAATTTGACTCCGCCGAAACATGTCATCTCATTCAGATTAGTCTCTTTTGTTCTCTGCACCGCACACACACACACACACACACACACACACACACACACACACACACACACACACACACACACACACACACACACACACACACACACACACACACACACACACACACAATAGCACTGATGGATATTTTCATTCATGTTATCTTGTAAATGACTTCCAGGGATGGTGTAGAGGAGGGAGGGAGGGAGGAAGGGGGAGGGGGAGTGAGAGAGATATAATGCGTCACTCAGACCCAGCCAGGACAATACCCCCTCCTCCAATCACCCACCCCCCACCCTTCCCTAGAACAGCTCATTCAGCCCACAGCAGATAACAAGCCCACCCTGGGGTTACACATAAAAACACACTCTCTTTCTCTCTCTCACACACACACCCTTTCAAAAAAACAAAAACAAAGCCCATGATGTCAGAGGCGCACTTGTACACACAAATCCCTCTACAAATGGTATCTCGGGTGTCAGAGCCATTTAATATCTGTGCCACCTCTTTTTGTTCCCCCCCCCCTCTGAAGCGGTAAGATAAAGCACAGCCAGATCGATAACTCTGTTGACACAAACAAATAAATAGGAGATGATGGCGGAGTCAGTCATCTCGCCTTTTGTCTGTGTGGATCTGCTCCCAGCCGCTCAGCGTGGAAAGAGCGTTGTCTGTATGAATCCAGGCTAATAGAACTGTAGGATATGGTCTTATTTACCGTGTTTGTGTGTGTGTATGCAGTGTGTGTGTGCAGTGATGGCCGCTGCCACACTCCACTGCACCATACGGGAGGCTAAGCTGCCCCGGAGCAGCACACACAGCTTGTTATTCTGCTTCCCTCTGAATAGAAGGTCATTCTGTGAGTGATCTTGTTTTTTTTTTTTTTTTTTTTTTTTTTTTGTTCCCCAATCAATTAAAGTCAATGGCGTTTGATTGGTCTGCCTGTTGAGCAAGTCAGAACTTCTGTTTTACAGGATAGTATATCAACCAAAATAAACCCGCTTTTTTCTCTCGCTCTCCCAGTTTGTTCGCACCTTCGCCTTTGTGTTTCGCCTCAGAGCCAGAGGTGACTATTATGCTAATTTGACTTTTGTGAATTCAAAATCGGCCTTTTCTTTAATAATTCTGACACCTGGCTGTTTCTGGAAAGCGCCGTGCCGGGCTTGGCTGTAACCATTAGCCACGTCCTCCGCCCTCCCCCCTCCCTCCTCCCGCTTTTCTTTCTGTGTGTTTTTTGTCCTCTGCAGCGTGAATGTTTTTGTTAAGGAGATGAGAGTTCATGACCTGGCCATACCACCAGTCACATTCAATTTAACAACACAGCCGGCCAGGGCCACCTCCTCACACACAGTGTGAAGGGACTGCTTTGATGCTTGTCAGGGTTATGTAATTAAGCAGCATTTGAGGGGGAAGAAAAAAAAAAAATAGGACAGAAAGTGGATTTCAGGCTAACGAGACACGCAGCGTCTATGTGTAGTTGTCATTTGTAGCAGCAAGTTGCTGTGATGGCTCCAGAGTGGGATGAGGTTAAAGCCAGCATTGCTCACTGGTGTATAAATGGAGTGGAACAATAACATAATTCCCCTAGGGCGTAATGTTTGCTTTGGAAAGGCAACCTTGTAGCGCTCCAAAAGTCCTTAATCCTATTACTCGCATTCCAATTGAATTTGACTCAAGGAGAAAAATGTCTTTTCTGCAGAGGTAACAGCACACAAAATAATATATTACCGAGGCTGGCTTCTTAGAAACATGAAAGCTCCGAGTAGTGTGAACATTTTCTTTAAAACCTTTTTTTCCCCTCCCTTTTCTCTCTTGCAGATTGTGTGTACATCGAGAGTCGACGGCCCAACACTCCTTACTTCATTTGTAGCATTCAGGATTTCAAACTGGTGAGTACATTTATATATTTGTTGTTGGTTTTTGGGTTGTTTTTTTTTTACTTCCTGTTGGTCTGTGTCCTCCGAGTGTCCCTGCTGGGCCGTCCACACACTCATACTGGAAGAGATGAGACTGAGGCCTCGTTTACGTAACGTTTTCAAGTGAAAATGCAGAACTATTATAGCATTTTGGATGCTACGGAGCCGCTGAAAACACAAAGGTGCGAAGATAACTATTCTAGGCGCGTGTTTTTTTGTTTGTTTGTTTTTCTTTAATCTTCTGCCAGATTTTGGGCATAACTAGTCCCAACAGACAGTTATGCGTCAAAACTATACTCAAATAATGCTGAAAATTCAGGAAAAATGGGCTGTGACTTTAGTTAACTATTTGGTAAACCGTTTCCACATAAATCGCCAGAAAACTGCAAAACTATTTGCCATTAAAAGCCGATGGGATTTTGGTGAAAATGGGAGCACGTACACGGAAAGACCGTCAAAATGTATGGAAAATTTTGCACATACATTTTTTCTTGTACCGTATTGTTCTCTGCACGCATGTGTGTGGTTTCATTATTTATTTCTTTTACCCAACACCACCCACTAGTGGCCCAACACGAAAACTACATCATTTTCAGCATTTTTGCCATTTCCTGTGGAAACTGCGTTTACAAGGCAACCTTTTCAAAATGATGGCAAAGTGTTTCTGGAACAAAAAGCAAACAATGTTTTCACTTGACGTCTAAACGAGGCTGAAGTCCGGCAGGTTGCTCGGGGCTGCGTGGACGCGACCACCCCAGATTCTCATGAGAGAATAATGTCGACCCTGATAGATGTAATCTGACTGTTAAATGATTTTATGAACTAGAGTTTGTTGTGTGGACCATTAAAAGCTCCTGCGGGACTTGGCCTTGAATACCGTCCACCCCTGTGATCCAGCGGCAGTGTAATAATGCTTGTAATTGAAATATAGATGTTTGTCGATGCTCTTAATTGATTTAATGAAGGAGACCTTCACCGGTTTCCAATTGATTTTGTTTACAACCTAATGTGGCCAGATTGCCTCTTTCGCTGAATAAAGAAAGGAATTAGTTTTTAATTTGCCAGCGGAAAACGGGCTGATTCATTGGGCTCGGAGGTGCTGCTTGTTTTCTCAGCAACAGGAAACTCAAAATGTGTCTCGCACACAAATACACACACGATTGATTTTTGTCCCACTGTATTCTGCCTGCTTGAAGCCTCGGAGTTCACCGACAACAGCTCTGTCTTTGTTCATGCAGATGATAAAAGAGCGCCACACTGTTGTGCGAGAGACGCTGCGACTCTGCTACACTGTAATCGACTCTAATGCTTCTCGTAATCACGATCCTCTTGACTGCGGGTCACACAGAGTTTCCCTTTTGGGTGGCTGTGTTTATACACCACCGGTTTCAACCGTGTTGGCTTTGCTTTTCAAAAGGTCAGTGCACCTCAACAGGTGCCGCTCCCGGTCGTGGGAATTTGCAGGTTTCAAGTTGTACAAGTAGGATTTTGCCGATGAGGCCTGAAATGGATTACACAGCAGAACGTGATGTTTTTCTTAGTCGTCTTTTGTCAAGAGTTTCAAACTGTCTGGGACGAAAGGGGAACACAGTACTGTGGCTGCCACTTGATGAGCTAAAACCAAAGCAATGTGTGATTCATGGGTCAGTGTGACCAAAGAAAGCCCCCGTCTCTGTTTGCTGAAGGGAGTTTTGCCTGCTTCATACCAGACTGGTGGTCTCAGAATACAATAACAATAATGGCAGCTTCCAGAGTGTTATGACTTCCCGTCTTTTTTTCTCCTGGGACTTTGTAGTTTTACAGTTGAGTGTAATCCATAACAATCCAACCTGTTCGTCTGTCCATATACCCCCATTCTTAATGTTTATAGTGTATTGTCCTCTGCGCAAATAGGGTTTCATTGCAAGAACAAACAGCTCCCACTAGTGGCAACATGAATACTGCATCGTTTTCTGTGTTTCAGTGTAATCAGACATCGTTTTCAAAACATTGCTGTTTAAATGCAAGAACTTTTCTGGAAACAAAAACGATGCGTTTTCATTTGAAGCGCTGTGTAGATGGGGCTGTAGATGCCAGACACGCACACTGCTCAGGTGTGTACGTGTGAGTGTACGTGTGAGTGCACGTGTGAGTGCACGTGTACTCTGTAACTCTATGAAAGTGTATCAACATAAGTTATAAATGTAAAATGTGGTTTTGTTTTATTGCTACAATGAGGCGCCTCCTTCAGGGTCAACAGAGTTTTATGTCCGTCTCTTAAAATCAAGTGAATGAAAACATGACCGAATAGAGTGAATTAAAGATTCCAAATGCTGATGGAAGATGAAACTACGTCCCCTGTGGACTTGAGTCCCACTACAAGGTCAAAAGCTAATGAATGCCTAGGCGGCATGGAAGGATGCTGGAAGGCTTTTCGTTTTGAGCGCCTCACTTTGAAATGCAGCATCTTAATTTAAAAAAAAAGAAAATTCCCCCTCTTGTCATGATGTTACAAACGCAGTCTTGTTAAAAAAAAAAACATGTACGCTTCATAATTAGCGCTCGTAGACGACAGGAGCCGTCTGTTGGATCGTCACTGACCTGAAACAAACCCGTGTTGCTTGCTGCACCTGTGCTCCCGTGTCGTCTGCTGCTAACTCTGGTCGATGCTGGTCTGGAATTAGTGAGACTAAACATACACACACACACACACACACACACACACACACACACTAGTAGCGAGAACTGAAATGAATGTAATAACCTTCTGACGACATTAACCTCGTGTATTAAATGTACAGCGGCGTGTTGTTTTGTGTCGGAGGGGTTGTGGGTGAGCTGCGGGCCCACAGCAGCGGGGACTTTAATCGGATTGCTGCGAGAGAGTGCTGAGGTCGGCAGGAAGTCCTTCTTATGCTCTCGTGCACATGCGCAGACTGGCATGAAGGAAAGAAAGAAAAAAAAAAATCCTCGATTAAGAGCGCCCAAAGAGGCCCGGGGCAGACAGTGGCAATCGTCCCGGGAGGGAGAAGCTGGCTGCAGTAGTTAACCTCTCTCTGCCCGTCCATCCGTAATGACTGACCAGGCGTCTGCGTGGCTCTTATGTGTGTGTGAGCAAATTGCACATTGTCTTTCTATGGCTGTTGTTTTTTTTTTTAAGTCTTGTCACAGGGATTGCAAAGCACAAAAGCCTGCTCCCACTCTAAAAACTCATAATCTCTTATTTAGTAGTCCAGCAAAATCCTCTTTTAGGATGATGGCTGATTTGGGTTGTAATTGCTTGTGGTGGTATAAACGACCATCCACTCCACTCACTCCTCTTTTTTTTTTTTTTTTTTTTTGTAATCTCACTCGTTTAACTTTCTACACGATGGTAAAAAAAAAGAGGGACGTTTTGAGATTCATGCCAGTGAACCGCACATTAGGCATCATTGTCTTTACTTCCTCCCACCCCCATGCTTCCTTGCTGCAGAACTTATCGATTGACACACACACACACACACACCCCCACCTCCACCCTCCGAGAGCTGGAACGGGCCTTTGGAGGCGTAGCAGAGTGGGAGGAAATTTTATTGGTCCTGAACCAAACAACCTCATCAATATTGCCCCTCTTGCACCCTTCGCCTTTTTTCTACCCCCACCCCACCCCTCCTCTCACTCTCCCCTCCCTCAGTCTTTAGGCTGTAACAGTCTCACTTGTGTACTTTATCTAATGACCTGTGAATCCAATTAGTGGCGTGTAGAAATCCTGACTGCTGCCATCAATCTCTCCTTGCATGGAGAAGAACAAAGATTGAAGCCCGCCTCTCCGTCTCCTCTTATCTGCTCTTATCTTTCTGCTGCGGCGTATCCTCACCGAGCGTGAGCCTCATCTTGTTGGACGAACGTCCTTGTTGGTTCAGTACACACATACACTCACACACACACACACACACACTCACACACATATGCGTACAGTCATTCAGCAATAACACATGCACGAAGAAAAGAAAAAAAAAATCCATTTTACAGCATTATTGGGGTCATTCTAGGCTCGGAGGACAATCATTTTCCCCTCGCTTGTTTGCTCAACAGTGGCGTCTGCGGTGCCCGCTGCAACCTCTTTGACACATTGATCCAGCCGTATAGATTTCAGTTCCTGCCTTCCTCCTAAAATGTCTGCCCAGACACAGTGATGACCAGCAGGTGGCCATTTTATACCAAACGAGGAGTGGACACATGGGGAGCTGTGGAAAACTAACCACTGTTGTTTAATAATTCTTTGAAATGGAAATGGAT
>NC_137630.1:30173841-30181264 GCF_963383615.2 Lipophrys pholis
TTGCGTGGGATCGATGTAACAGCACAGTTGTCATGTAAACAGCATGTGTATACCTCCACTACACACACACACACACACATCCACACACACTCGCCAAATGTTAATTGTATCTCTGACGACTGCTTCCGGATGGTCTCAGCCCGTGCTTATCCCGCTGCTTCGGAAAATGCCAGCTATTTGAAGCCCATAATTAAAAAATTTTTTGGATAAAGATGCAAATATATGTGCATAAATACGCATGCTTAACACGAGCGGTTATTAGTCTGCCGTGGACCTTGACTACGGCCCTAATGGAATCCAAAGTGCTGAGAATTAGCTTAACAATGAGATCCTCAAGCTAATTAGCTTGCAGCTACCCTGTCTGTGCATATTTAAAATCATTTTAAATTTTTTTTCTTTTTTTTTTAAATCATTAATGTACATAATGGTGCTCCCTGCCGCTCCCCTGATCAGGCCTCAGATTTTATGTAAAGTTGGGTCGTCAAAGTGGCCTGCGATGATAGTGAGAGCCTCACTGTGTGTGTGTGTGTGTGTGTGTGTGTGTGTGTGTGTGTGTGTGTGTGTGTGTGTGTGTGTGTGTGTGTGTGTGTGTGTGTGTGTGTGTGTGTGTGTGTGTGTGTGTGTGTGTGTGTGTGTGTGTGTGTGTGTGTGTGTGTGTGTGTGTGTGTGTGTGTGTGTGTGTGTGTGTGTGTGTGTGTGTGTGTGTGTGTGTGTGTGCTAGCAGGTTGACTAGACACCCATCACTTGTCTCTTGTCACTGCCTCCAAGGCTCGAGTTTCCTCCTTTTATCTCCACATTTCTCCCCCTCCCCCTCGCCCCCAACCCTCCACGCACACACACCCCCATCGAACATTTTGAAATGCAATTATGGATCAGTGAGCACCGCCATCAGTCGCACTTCTTGTTAATATTTATCGAGTAGAGCAGCAGCCGCTGCCATCTCTTGAGAGAGGGGCACTACAGTCATTAGGGACAATTTTGTGTGTGTGTGTGTGTGTGATCCTTTTCATTCCACAGTCCACTCAGCTGCTGTAAGCGAGCTGGTACATTTCACAGGCGCGAGCATGTGGAGGTGCAGCCTTTCACAATTTTGTGTGTGGCTGTCTTAAGTGTCTGCTTGTCTCCGTGCTCTCGGCGAGGAAGCAGCTTTGACAAGGGCATCTCGGCGTCTATAGACATGGCCGGCCAGGCGAGCCCGCTGCAAGCTGTTTGATTGAAGCATTCTGCCTGTAATGTTCCCCATTGAGCAGCGGCCTTAAAGCAATAGGAGCCGAGCACAACAGCTACTAAGCGCTGAATGGCCATTCATTGTCACTCGCCCACAAAGGAAAACAGAGCAGGAATAGTTGCTGACACCATCCTTCACTGGGGTGGACTGGAGCAGGAGAACGTGGATAAGTGGAATCATTTTTTTTATTCTTTTTTTTTTCTCCCTATTTGGACAAATAAATTCTGCTCAGATTACCCAGCTTTATTTGACAAATCCCCCCCCCCCCCCCCCCCCCCCCCCCTCTCCTCCCTGCAGTTGGCTGTGAGTAGACCCCAGGAGTAAAGAATTTTTACTGCTGCTTTGGCAGTATCAGGTGACTTTACCCATTATGACCGTTTTGATTAATGCTCCTCTATGAGGTACGAGGCACCCCACCAATCCCACCTCCCCCTCCCTCCCTGCACACTTGAAATTTCACTGAGGTGAAGCCATTAATGCCATTCTTTGTAATAACATTAGGTCATTTAGCCGCGGTGTCGGGGTCGCCGGCTGCCGCAGCCCGCCGTTTCTTTCCTTAAACAAAAAAAATAAATAAATAAATCTGCAAGACAGACAAGTGCTTGTGCTACTCGGGTGTCGCTTTGTATGCTTGGTATATTTTTCAAATCAGACGGAGACTCTCAGACAGCTACAGAGCTTTGTCTCTTCGGCGAGGCAGGTTAGATTGATTGTCCACAGAAGCACAGTGATGAATAAATAAAGCAATACAAATGGCAGGGTTTGTGATAACCACACATCTCAGGCCCAGGGAGTCGAGCAAGGCTGCATTGGGCTCTCCTTGTGGGTATAAAACAAATCCCCTCCATGGCCCCACGTATCTCTCTCTTCTCTCGCTCTCTTTCTCTTTTCATCATTTTGGACAGATAACACTTCTCTCTCTGTCTCTCTGTCTCTCTCTCCCTCTCTCTGTCTCTCTCTCTCTCTGTCTCTCTCTCTCTCTCTCTCTCTCTCTCTCTCTCTCTCTCTCTCTCTCACCCCCTCACTGCCCTCCCTGTGCATTAGCTAAATGCTGCTATGGAAACTAGTTGTTCCACCAATAGGATCGTCTCTTTCTCCAGGATAGAAGACAGGAGGGGAGAGAAGTAGACAGGCTGAAATCAAAATGGGGGTTTGTGTGTGTTTTTATGAGAGGTGATTACTTTCCCAGATGGGGAGTGTGTGCAGCCTCCGGACAGTGGGGGTTGGTCGTGCTGAGGGGCTCAACCGGCGGCCTTAGCATTTTCATAAGGCTCTTTAAAAGCTCAATCAATAGCCACCTCTTTGACCCTCCGCTGCTAAATTATTCAGCCCAGAAGCCTTTTGTCCACTCTTCCCTGGCTCTGGAGTTTCATTAGTTTACTTCCTGCCGCCCGGCCGTGTCTCTCACAAGGAGCCACATGCCGATTTGTCGCGTCACTTCTCAGTGACGGATGACATTTGGGCTGATTTCACTCCTTGTTGCTGAAACATTCAGCAGTGCCTCAGACACTTTTGTTTTTTGTTTTCTCCTGAAATTATCCTCTCTGATGTCCTCACCGACGTCTGAAGCGAATTGGGAGCAGCAGACTTTATCTTAAAGCGTACGAGCCTCCGACAAAGGCAGGCGGATTCAGCGCTGACCAAGCCTGGTTGTTGTATATGAGAATAATGACGAGTTCCGTTTTAATTACCGAGCCAGGTCTTCCTGTGGAAATGAAAGCGGTCTCCCCCTCCACGGAGGGGGGGGTGGGCTGCACGCTAAATTAGAGGCTGTTCGCTCCTTTGAAGTAGGCTAATGTTCAGTGTTTTTGCGGGGGCCACGACGGTTTCCACTGCAGTTGCCGTGGAATTGTAGATGATTCTCGCCACGGTCTTATGTCGTCGTATTCAGAGCGGGGTGTCTGGTCTCCTCCGGGCCACCCAGTGCCGAGCGTGGTAACCGGACACTAAGCACATTTGCGTGGACCCGGTCGAGCTTTAATTGCCTTGGCCTCCGTTTTCTAGAACGGACAGCTAATTTTACCCGGCCTGCTGGTCTTCTCCCACATTGCGACTTCTCTCCTTTCTCTCGCCGAGCTTAAGTAGGTATCTGGCGTGCTTCAGAGCTGGTTCTCGGCTCGGCTCGCTGTAATTTCCAGCCTGTCCAATGTGTGACATGCCAATAAAAAAAAAAGAATGAGAGAGAACAGGAGGGGAGGAGGAGGAGGAGGGTGTAACACTGTGGAAGTGGAGATTTACAGTGGTATCAGGTTCACACGCCTCCACTGGGGCCCTATTTTTCCCTCCTTTTCTACATTAAATAACACATGGTGCAAATTAACAGAGAGAGAGAGAGAGACTACACTACACTACACTACACTACACTACACTCGGCCGGCTGCTAACTCTATCGCTCCTCCACCTCTGGACGCTCAGGCCAATGCTTTGATCCTGAAAAGGGGAAGATCGCTCCATCTTCAATACCAAATCCTTTTCTATTCCTACAAAATCATTCTTACCTGATTGGACACCACATCATGTAAGGCATTAACTCTCAAGTGAATCACTTTTTTTGCACAATAATTTCAATAAGAATGCACTACTAGACCCCAGAGACCGACGGACCACGATGAAGCAACATTTTCAAGTGAAAACTGAAAACTTTGGTTGCCTTTTGGGGGTCAGTTTGAACAACAACGGTGCTCGGAGCATGTGCACCACGGCGGTAGTAACTCATTGTTCTGCACATGCTCAGTAGCTGGACAATACAAATGATTCCTCTGTGGTGTCATGACTCCCAGTCCATGTTCTCCTTGGACTGGGTAGTTTTATTTTTGACAGTCACCGTAATAACAATACAACTCGTCTGTCCACTAGAATGTCTGTGTTCTCCCGTTGTTGATGTTTATAGCGTTGTTGTTCTCTGCTTCATGTGTGTGTGGTTTCATTCCAAAAACAAACGGCGAGTTGTCCGGTAAACGTGAGATTTTTCTTATACAGAGCCGCCACAACGATACGTTTTCACTTGAATTGTCGTGTAAATGGGGCCTGAGCTCACTTCCATGCGCCCGAACAGCAAATCATAATCGTCTTCAGCTTTTCCTACACTAAGACAACACAGCATAGTCGTCTGCACACAGTCAGAAAGGCCAGACAGAACATTTTATGTCATGACAAATACACACTGGTCTTGTTTTCAGACAGACTTAAGAGGGCTGTACATTTTCCATGCAGTGCGTCATGTTTCCGCCTGCTGCGGCTGCTGTTGCATGCGCTTTGATGGGCGAGTCTAAATTGTGTTTGCCTGTCTGTCACTGCCAATGGATCACATGGGCTGAGGGAACCACAGCTGTGAGAGGCTTCGAGACGCTTCACCACACTTGCCCGCGCCCCACATTTATTCTTGCAGATAGGTGTTTGTGCCTGGGGGTTTTTTTGTGTGTTTTCTTTTTTTGCGACTTGCATCCACAAAGTATCACACACTTCATTATTCCGGTGTTGTGTAACCATAAACACTCTGCACAGCCCAAACCTCTCAATTCTGCACCACGTCCGCCTGCTGTTTGTCAGTACATATCTCAAACCACCCCCCTCCTCCCTCTCAGCCGTAATCTCTCCCAAGCATCATCTCTTCTGAGATTTCATGGTTCTGCTGGTTTATTTTATTGTTTCCTCAATCTTGAAAAGTATGCTACGAGGCAGCGTAAACACCGTCCGTGATGGTAAAGACATTTCCTGGCATCAAAGGGCCGGGCTGTGCTATCCCCTCAGTAGCTGTATTCATTTCTCCTCCCGCCACGCTCAAATGCTCTTTGTTCCTCTCTTTATAGGAATGTACTTAACAGTTTGGCAGTGTTGTGTTTGTGAACAGAGCTTCCTTTGTTCCAGCAGGCAGTTAACGCTTGTGTACAGAGCAGAGAGGGGAAAGCCTGCGTTATTAAGCCTACTGTTAAATTAGCCTAAGCACTATCTTAATGAAATGATTAAAAAACATACCGACCTCCCATAAGTCTGTTTTTTTTTGTTTTTTTGTTTTTTAATACTGTTGTCAAATCCCGCTTGTCTTTTATCCACTGGCTGTGCTCTACTCTTCAGTTGTAAAGGCAAGCTTCTGCCCTGCATTACAATCTGGCATGCTGTTTAATTCTTTGGTAAGGCCTGTTTACATGAAGTTTTGGACTGAAAACGCCAAAATTTTGTCTTGTTTTGAGGGTCCGTTTACACAACACTGGTGGCAGCCAATGAAAGCGTGACCTTTAGAAAATGGCTCCCTCTGTGGAACTTTTAGAAAACGCTTCAACTCGTGCATGCGCACCACGGCCGTAGTAAATACTTGTTCTGCACATGCTCAGTAGACGGACAATCAGAACAATGTTTTCTCCATCATGTCATGACTCCCAGTCCATATTCTCCTGGGATTTGGTGGTTTTATTTTGACAGTCACTGTAATAACAATCCCACTTGGTCGTCTGTCTGTTGGAATGTCCATGTTCTCCCATTGTTAATGTTTACAACGTGTTGTTCTCTGCTTCATGTGTGTGTGGTTTCATTACAAAAACAGACAACAGCACCCACTAGTGGCCAAACATGCTAAATACATCATTTATATCCTTTCTGCCATTTACATGAACATTGGCATTTTTTCAAAACATTGCTGTGTAAATGTGACAAACTTAGACAAACAAATCCACAAAAACAATGCGTTTTCACTTGAACCGGTGTCATGTATACACAGCCTCACTTTCTTTTGAAGCTTAATTGGATCTGAACATTGTACCTACATTCATCTAGATGGATCTCGCAGTGTGTCCCGGCGGGACGGGCACCGCAGCCTCACTGCAAGATAACCTTGGATTGTTGCATTTAACTGCCCTTTTATAGTTGGCTCTAATACCTTCTCTCCATTTGTGCTTGAATAACTCTTTATAAGATCCCATCATTTACACCTTTTCATGTCTTATATCCTTCACCTTATTCCACATTATTCCCCTCGTCTACCCCCGGCCGGCTCTTTTTTTTTTTCTTTTTCTTGGGGGGGGATCTGATGGCAGCGTGTCCCTATGAGTTTACACACGGACATCAGCAAGAGCGTGTGGATGGAGTGAGAGGGTGACGGAGGTGATTGAGACCCCCGTCTGACTCGGTGTGAGTCTTGTGTCGACAGTGACCTCTCGTCCTCCTCCTCCCCGCAGAGCCAAGATCCACACGTTTCCACAAAACACACACCTCGTTCCCGTGGAGCTGCTGCTTACACCCTGCTAGCTGTAGACGTGTGACAGGACCTGTAGGGGACTGATGAAGCTCGCTGTTAACAGATGGCTGACTGTCTCCCCGAGTAACTTTTGGCCCAAAACATCATCTCTAAAAGACGCCTCACCGGATCATTAGTGGGATTTTTCAGATCTGCCTGCTTTGAGAGATAATGAGACATAATGTTATTTATTTGTCGAAGCTCTGCTTTAGCAGCTCTGAATCTGCTAATTGAGTGTTTTATTTATGTAGATAGAGAAACCTAATCTGAAGTCACTTTGCGATTCTGTAAAAAGGTTATATCAAATCATGAACGGTATAGAGGGAGACTATTGATCACTACTATTGATCACACCGGCGCTGTCCTTGCTGCACTCCTTTGTCTTTACCTTTGTTTTGCTTGTGCTAACCTGTGAAGGTTTTTACGTGTTTCTTTATAAAAGAATGCAAATCAGGTGAACCGCAATAGTCAGTCCCATGTTACTAGACAGCAGCGTGTGAATCATTATCTCACAAATCAATGTGATCTTCCAGAGATTTTCTTTAAAAAAAAAAGGAAGGCTTTTAGGTTTTTTTTAACGCTGATGTTTCTTCATAAATTTGGCAGGGAAATAACTAAAACCTGTGGTGACGTCTGAATTAAAAATCATAGGCATTAATTAAAAATGTAAAGCTTTGAAAATATGAAGGCCATTATTGGTGACTGCTCTGCACTGAAGGCCATCAGAATGTGAAAATAGATATAATTTCTATTCCTTCCTTTGCTTTTTTTTTTTTTTCCATTACCAACAGACAGAAAGCTAATTGAAAAGATAATATGAGCATGCTATCTAACTGGGCTTGCATTACCTGACGTGTAAAAAAACAACTGCCATCCTCACTTCACTTGTTGCAGCTTTGTTTTGACAGCAGCCGAGCAAGTGAAAACGTACAGAATATTAAACCAACAATTATACGAGCAAAACG
>NC_137630.1:30181464-30233964 GCF_963383615.2 Lipophrys pholis
AGTCGTCCATTGATCCGCCGCCTTGTTCACGGCGCCTGGAGAAAAATGAAAGAATCGCTCCTGAACCTGTTTAGAATTCCCAGCACCTCTCCCTCTGAAGGATGTAATGACATATCAGAATATATCATTACTATATGGAGGATTTCTAACGTCTCCACAGAGCCGCGAACGCGTGAACAGGAATGTCTTTAGGTGTAATTTCCCCTCCGTTTCCTTTTGGTTTGTTTTTTTGTTTTGTTTTTTTGCAGTTGTGTTCTCAGCATGTTGAACAGAACGTCTCACTTCAATCACTTAAACGTTCTGACACCTTTTCTCTCACATCCAGTGTTCTTATTCTCACAACATAAATCAGTTATAACTAATTATAATCACGGTGATTTCTTTCTTTAATGCTTTGTTTCAGATTTAAGTTTTAGTCTGTCTTATTTCTTATCCATAGCCTATCTTTTGAACAGTTTAACTTTGAATTAGTTATTAGTTAATTGAGTATTCAGTCTACTGATCTCACCCACACTGAACAATGATGCCTTTTCTGTTTGAAAACATCTTTTAGCCTCGCTGCTGTCTCGCTGTTTAAAAGTACAGCCTCGTTATATTTCTCTCTACACTCAATGACGGAAGCGAAATCTTATGAATAAGTCCCTCGCTGTGTCTTTAAATTCACTCTCAAGTTAATTACGCATTTATTGTGCATTAAAATGTATTTTCCCGGCCTGTGCAGAAGCCCCCCCCGTCTATAACCGCAGCACAATATGGCGGCCGCAGCGTCCTGCAGCACCGCTTCTTCCAGCTCTGGGCCGGCCTTGTTATTGCAGCTGTGTTGTCTACAATACATCTCTTGTTGCAGCACAGCAGGAGGCTGCTGAGCGCTTGTGGCCTCTGTGTGTGCATGTGAGTGTGTGTGTGAGTGTGTGTGTGTGTGTGTGCGCTCACACGTTATGATCACATTCCTCCCCAGCATTCAGACGACAGTTTCCATGAGTAGCCTTTTTTGTTTTTTTTTAAATTCCGTGAGCTGAAACTGTATTCGTCTTGGAAAGGCTCGTAACCTCTTTAAATCTCTTAACACGGGCCTGCCTGCTGCATGTGCATCTACACATTTATTGTCTCTCTCTCTCACGCACACACACACACACACACACACACACACACACACACACACACACACACACACACACACACACACACACACACACACACACAGGCAAGTAATTTGCAATTATTTGCATATTGTACAAAGCAAGCACGCCTGGCGGACCACCCACTGCTCGGCTTGTGCGGCATCTGGCCGATACACCGCTTACATGATGTATCACTGATAAGGCCAGTGTCATCACCAGAGACTGACAGACAGACAAGGTCACCTTCAGACGGAGATGGAGCGGGGAGGAGTCGAGCTGGTGGAGGGTGGGTGGGGGGGGCATCAGAGGCGGAGGAAAGATGGATATCTTGTGAGGCGGCGACCACAGATAAAACAACAGAAATCACAAACGGTGGAGCTGGCGGTGATCCGAGGTCTCCGCCGCTGCCTGGCTTCACACTCACCATTACGGCCTGGTGTTTGCATGCCCGCGCCGCTATTATCCCCCTTTGTTTTGCATGAATCTCCAGCTGTCTCTCACCGACACCTCCGCCTCGCTCCCGCTTGTGTTCTTTAGCAGAAATTAGCTTTTCTGTGTTTTATCGCAAGGCTCATAAATATTACGATTCGCTGCATCTGTCAATGTGGATTGGCCACAAAGAGCAACACGGTCAAGAAACCTCTCGGGTGATTTACACGACAAGTTTGCACACCATGGTTGTAGTAACTAGTTGTTCTGCACATGCTCAGTAGAGCCAATAAAAGCAATGTTTCCTCCAGAGTGTCATGACAGTCACCATAATTACAATCCAATTTGGTCAACTATCCACTAGAATGTCCGTGTTCTCCCATTGTTAATGTTTATAGCGTGTTGTTCTCTGTGTGCGTGTGTGTGTGTGTGTGTGTGTGTGTGTGTGTGTGTGTGTGTGTGTGTGTGTGTGTGTGTGTGTGTGTGTGTATTACAAAAACAAACAACGGCATCCACTAGTGGCACAACATGGTAGCTACATAGTTTTCAGTGTTTGTTGCTGTTTCTGTGTAAATGGACAAGGTTTACAAAACAGTTCATTTTTACTTTGAAACGTCGTGTTAACGGCGTCTAAGTTACTCTGGATCTCGATTACTCAGACACACTCTCTCTCTCCGACCCAACAGCTGCTCCTACATAAAGACGACTTGACACACTCCCATAAGCCTGCATACACTCTTCTTTTTGAAGCACATGATTTGAAGTGGCACACACCTTTGTGACTCCCCAGTGCGTTGTTGAGCACACACAGACACACACACACACACACACACACACACACACACTCCATCCACCCTCACTCATACTCCATTAACCCGCACTTCAGCCCCGAAAGTTTAACATGCGCATGTGTGTGAATTGTAGGAAGGACAGTCGGGGGGTGGGGTGGGTGGGTCGATTAGCATTGGCTTAAACTAGCCTTCTCATTTCCTGTCTTCCATTACACCACTCAATCAGCCCCCAGCTCCATCTCAGCCTTCCCCTTCTCAGGAGACTCTCTGCAAGTCTCTCTCACACACACACACACACACACACACACACACACACACACACACACACACACACACACACTCACACACACACTCACACACTCAGGGTTTGGATTAGCAGTCTGGGCAGACATCCAAAATGACAAATACACACACACACACACACGTGCACACACACACACACAGGCCAATATTCATATCCTCTCTGTGAACATTCCTGCTCTGCTCCTCCACAGCTGTAGTCCAGTCAGTATTAGTACGACGTCTCATTACCTCACAAGGCTATGCTAACAAGGCAAAGCTAACAACACAATGGATTCCAGGCGGAATGAAACGGCGGCCCGTTTTAAGACTCCTCGGCAACACAAAGGAAGTCTGCGACTTCCAAAAACATGTCAGCATTCCTCCATTTTTATTTTTTCCTCCCCGTGTTTGTCTCAGTCTGAATCCTGACTCATGGGTATTACCTTGAGACCAGACAAGTCTCCGCTCTCTTGAGAACATCCCTGGGTATGCACACACACACACACACACACACACACACACACACACACACACACACACACACACACACACACACACACACACACACACACACACACACACACACACACACTCTGGCAAATACACTAACACGCACAGGAAGCCAGGTATCAAAGCGAGAAGGCTTTGAAGCGGCTAAATGAAAGGCTGAAGGCAGAAATGACAATGTTTTCTGGCAGGCTTTAACTGTGTGTCTGGCTGAGAGGGAGAGCTTGGGAAATAAAGTCAGTATTATGATCTGAACACCCAGATATGAGTTCTCCTAACCGCCTCCATCTGTCCTCCTGCAGCCTGCGTTTGAAGTCTCACTTGGATCTTCATTCTCGTCTATACCCTGCGAGGGCTGCAGAGATTGCTCAGTCTGTGTATTTGCATTCAGCTTCAAATTGCCCAACAGAATTTGTCAGGTCCGCCGGGCTCTTTGTCTGTGTTCTGCAGTTAATGATGATCATTAGTGAGTGTATTCTTTATGTCCTCTTTTCTTTTGACTCGTACAGGGCTGCTCTCCGCACCATCGCTTAGCTCGTCTTAAATTTTCGTGGCTCAATCTGCCGCGTGTTGGAGGCGAAGGCAAGTATTTAAGTTGGACACGGCCTGGCCGTTTTATGGAGGAACCTTTCTGAAGTGCTCCTACTCAGTCGACCTGCAAACGCAACTTTTCTGAAACGATGCTACTGCACACGCGCGCCACGGCCATAAAAACAGTTCTCTTGCACATGCTCAGTAGATGGACACTAAGAACATACAATGTCCTTGTACTCCCATTGTTAATATTTCTAAAGTATTGTTCTCTGCATGCGTGTGTGAGTGTGTGGGTTCATTCCAAAAAGAACCAACAGCGCCAACTCGTGGCCTGGCATGCTAATTACATTGTTTTTAACAGTGCTGAGTAAAATTGCAATAATCGATAGAAAACTCTTAAGTTTTGAGCCGAAACAAACGTATTGTTGCACATTTGAGACGCTGAGTGAAGACGTTTACAAAGCGTAGTAATGAAGCACAGTTTTAAAATTGACTTAAATTGGTACTTCTGTCTGAGTAATCCAAACCATTCGACTGCGGCGGGACATTAAACTGACGGCTGCGGCGTTGCAGAAGTCATGTGCGGTGCTTGCGACTCTCCAGTGTGTGGCTGCGGTTGGCAGCGTTGGCCATCAGCCTTCAAGTCCTAATTGGTATCATCTGCGAACGCCACGTGACCCAACTGCTCTGCTCTTCCTCTCTCCGTCTCTGCCGCTGCCAGGCCTCGCTCTTTGGCCCGAACAACGAGGACCTGTTAACGTCCTCGGACTACATCATCATTTTTCACACAACTTGTGACTCTGTCATGGACTGATTTATGCCCATCGGCAATGCAGTGTGTGTGTGTGTGTGTGTGTGTGTGTGTGGTGGGGGGGTTAAGGCAGGCATGTGTGCTTCAGTTCAAAGGCACTCACACGCACAAAGAAACGAGAGCAAATCTGCCCACTTTGAGTCGGCTAATGCTCATCCAACCCAATATGGCGCCGGGCTGACAGATGGGCCCAGTGTGTTCAAAGCAGAGGTGCCGATTTAATATCCGAACAGGTCAAGCCAAAGAGAGGCAGCGAGAGAGACGCCCCTGTGTAGGCACGGCAAAAAGGTCCTGCCAGCGCCACCGCCACAGCTGGGACTCCCCCTCCTCTCCTCCCTCCCTCCCTCCGCCTCACACATTCCCTCCATCGGCTCCTGTTGCCAGGCAGGGACGCGCCGTGCACGGCCGCTCTCCTCAAACATTGTAATCAGCATTTGCTTAGTGTTATTATACCGTACGTGCTGGAGGCGAGGCGGCTGGAGGGGAGAGCCTCGCTGCAAAGTGTCCGGGTCGTCGGCCTTCAGCACACGAGGAGAGGAATCCTGCAGCCGCTCGCTCTTGACTCAGAGTCCCAGCCGCCCCGCTGCACGGCTGGGAGAAGAATAGTGGTGCTCTTGCTGAAAGCCTGTTATTTGTGTGTGTGCGTGTGCGTGCGTGTTTTCACACAGCATTCTGGCATTTCTTTTTAACAACCCCTTTGTCAGTCACTGAGATGTCCAACATTTCACGAGTGCAGCAGATCTCTTGTACCTCGCCAGTGTATGTTCACACACACAGTTTTTTCTAGTGTGTGTGTGTGTGTGTGTGTGTGTGTGTGTGTGTGTGTGTGTGTGTGTGTGTGTGTGTGTGTGTGTGTGTGTGTGTGTGTGTGTGTGTGTGTGTGTGTGTGTGTGTGTGTGTGTGTGTGTGTGTGTGTGTGTGTGTGTGTGTGTGTGTGTGTGTGTGTGTGTGTGTGTGTGTGTGTGTGTGTGTGTGTGTGTGTGTGTGTGTGTTCTGTCGTCCAGATGGAAGTGCTTATTGGGTGCTGGTGTGCTGGCGTATCTCTCTGTCTGAGAGAGAGAAAGTCAGGGAGAGAATGAGAGAGAATTGCAAAGAGAGAGCAAAGTGGAAAACCCTTCCAATCAGATCCATCATCTTTTGTGTGTGTGTGTGTGTGTGTGTGTGTGTGTGTGTGTGTGTGTGTGTGTGTGTGTGTGTGTGTGTGTGTGTGTGTGTGTGTGTGTGTGTGTGTGTGTGTGTGTGTGTGTGTGTGTGTGTGTGTGTGTGTGTGTGTGTGTGTGTGTGTGTGTGTGTGTGTGTGTGTGTGTGTGTGTGTGTGTGTGTGTGTGTGTGTGTGTGTGTGTCTTCCTGCCTTCCTTCTCTAATCTCATCATGTCGGAGCAGCAGATTAGTCCTCCCAGATCCCATCTCTGCCTCCAAATGCCACAATCAGCCTTTTGTTCTTTGGTTGGTTCTTACTCTCCCCTTTGCGACAGGCGCGATGAACCCTCCCACCTCCCACAATCCTCCCTCTCTTCCGTTTGGAGCCTCCGTGTCAATGTCGCACCGCTACCGGCCCCCCGGACTACCTGCCCTGCCCCTCGGGCATTAGCCAACGGAGCTGTTAGCTCGGCTAGCCTCACTCGCCGATGCTGTTACCGCTCTTAGGATCGGTCTTTCCTCTTTACTTCTGTTTGCACCTCCTGAGGGAAGTCATAGATCCTGGCTGCTGTTGTCACCAATGAGCGAAGGAGGAGCAGGAGGAGGAGGAGGAGGAGGAGGAGAGGGTCACTCACAGGGTTGGCAGAGGAAGAGGAGAGTGTTTGAGAAGCAGAGAAAATAAACAGAGGTTTCCTGTTAACGAGGTGCAGTGGGGGCCTGTCGAGGATCTGGTATTGTTTAAAGCAGAGCTCTTGTGTTACCCTGCAGGGCGGTGGGGTGGGGGTGGGGGGTGGGGGGCATTAGGTTTGAGGGTTACAGGTTGTAACAGGCTGTAAGGCACTGACCGTATCGTAAACTCCAGTATGAAGACACACGGTAGAAACACTGGTTTTTGAATTTGCTCTTTGCATTGATTTTCTTACACTTAAAAGCAGAGAATTAATTCAGTCTCTGTTTGAGAGCCATTACCTTCACTGATTTCTTTCTCGAAACAGCAGAGCTGGTTTCTTTTCACATCTTAAGCTGTTTATCTTCTTTTTCTTCCTCCTCCTCCCTGTAAAAAGTCTGCCCTCAGTATTTCCCCTCTTTGTAGCGCGGCGGTCGTACACAGAGGCCCCGGCTCCAGAGTCGACTGCACACACATGCAGCAGCACAAAGAGAGCTGCACAGCCATTATGGACCCAAGGGGCCGGCCACCTTTAGCTCGTCAGAGGGAGAATTAACTGACTCGCACAATGGCCGCCTTGTTTCAGCCGCTTCCAGGCCCAACGCTCACAATGTGCCAATTTGTGTCCGCGATAATGGCGATGCATTTTTATATTTGTTCAACAAGAAGTGCACTCTAACGTCTCGTCATGGTTCCTCCAGTACATATAACCTTTTGAGAAGTCGGATGAGCCTGCTGAAGAATGCCACAGGGAGGGAAGGAGGGAGGGAGGGAGGGAGGAACGGAGGGAGGGATGGAGAAGCTATTGTGTTCAGCCCCAAAGCATGACTCTCAGATTTATATCACCTCGGTGAATAAAGGGGCAGCCTTCTACCCCAGGGGCTTTCAGGAAAGCAGGAGGAGGATCGTTGTAATTTTAAGTCTGAGGAAATGAGACGGACTTTCTTTTAACCCCCCCCCCCCCCCCACCACCACCACCACCACCACCATCACCACCTTAATCCAGCTCCATTCTTCCTCCTTTTTACACTTACTCTTTTTTTTCTTTCTCTCCGTAGTGGGTTAGTAAGTCTTTTGGCCTCTCTGCAGTGAGCGGTATTCCCAGGGTTTCAGACCCAGGAGGAGGGAGGGCAGGGCCATGTTTAGCCTCTGGCAGGACAGACAAAGATGGCCGACGCTGTGCTCGGCTCTGCTCGGCTCTCTACAAGGCACTGAGGAATGTGTCTAATCAATTCAGCATTGTGGTTCTTATACGTTCTCTCCCCGGCTCTGTCATTTTCTCTGGCAGGCTTAAAGCAGACAATCCCACCAGTCGTTGGTCGGGGGCTGTCCATCATCTCCCTTCATTTTCTCCCCGCGTTATCTACTCATTTTTCCACCCCGGCGTGTTTATAGAATTGTGATAATTGAAAGCTACGCTCCCACTCCCACTACGTGCTCCATATGTTGCACTCTCCGCTTTCCTCTCCCTCTTTTGCCTGAGAGGGCTTAACGCCGCCGCGAGCTTCAGAACGCCAATCTGCCGTGGAGAGCAGCAGCCACTCGTAAACGGCCAGGATACTGATGATGCTGGGAGTAGCGTTCGGGTAGAAATAATGCAGCCTGATGAATAAAGTGTGAATCCTGTGTGTTTGCATCAGGCTCTTTGATTTAAAAAATTTTTTGGGTGATGGTGATTTTAACAAGCAGAAAATGAAATGTTCAGGTAGCACACTGCCAGCGTTTACAGTCTCCTTAAAGCATTAATCATGCATCAGCTCCAGATAACGACTGGCCCTGCTGTGGCAGACAGTCTGTTGGTGTAGAAGACGAGAGGTGAGGATGGGTGGAGGGACATGACGTCATTTGCACACATCCCCCTCACGCCGCCCGCCTCGGTCCGTCCGTGTGGTTGTGTGATGTAGCGCGCACGCCAGCTGCCTTTTAGCACGTCTAGCCTCACTTACTCACTCGTTCCTCATCCTTCCTTCACAGAAAAAGGGGGGAGGAAAAGGGAAAGAGTGTAGGAGTGAAAGGGAGGAAGGAGAGTAGAGAGAATGGGGAAAGCTGTGGTGGGCTCCGGGTTTGAGGGAGGCTGTGATTTGCTTGGCTGCGTCTGCTCGGTCTCCTCCCCAGTGACATAACAGAACAATGTACTCTAAAGGCTGTAAATATCTGTACTCTGACCTCATGTTCCTACACACACACACACACACACACACACACACACACACACACACACACACACACACACACACACACACACACACACACACCCGTAGGGCGGATGTTAAGCTGTCTGTCTTAGATTACTCGTCTCTTTTCCGTTTCCCATTTTGTTCCACATGCTTATTTGTCCTGCGGTGTCGGCGAGGCTGCAGGTGTCCTCTCTGTGAGTTCACACCGCAACAGCCCGGTCCGTAATAAATAAAGATGGCGGGGGCCATTTAGACCGTGTCACAGTCCGGCAGTAGCTATGATGTTCTGTCAAACCGCTGCGACGGCAAGTTGGGCTCATGCGAAGGCACAATAAGTATTTTATAGCATGAAATGAAAACAGTATTTTGCCCTTTTCCATCCCCTCACCTCACTGCTGGCCTCAGTTTCAACCATTTTCTCCTTCCCTCCCCTTTTCTCCCCTCCTCTCTTCCTCTCCCTGGATCCTGTTCCCGCCTCAGTGCTGCCACCTGCTGGCCACTGCAGCGATTACAACCCTCTCCTGTCGTTGCACTTCTTTAAAAGTCCAGTAGGTGGCATCACTTCACACTCTCTGAGGAAGAGTTACTGTACCTGTGCATGTATAACCTTTAAAAAGCCTTGATAGCACGTTAAATATGCAACAGCTCATTTGAGTGTTGTGATTAATTGAAGAGAAACTAAAGCAGGAGATTGATGTGCCGTTTCCCCTCATGGCCCTTCTCCTCCTCCTCCTCCTCCTCTTCCTCCCCCCCTGTCCTTCCTCCAGCAGCAGCAGCCATCCCACTGTTTACTTTATTAAAGCTCTAAATGCTCGACAATCCCTTTTTAATTGACTTGGTCTCTCCGCATGCTTCCTGGCATCAGCCTGCGCGAGTCATAAACAGTGCATCTGCACAGCGCCGCTCGCTGCCAAGAGGCCAGTCTGTGACGTCGTAATCAAACAAAATGATGTCTGTTTATTTTTGTGTGTGTGTGCGTGCGTGCGCTCACTGGTCTTGTGTGTCTCTGTGTTCCAGAGTAAACGGGACCATCTGCTGATGAATGTGAAATGGTACTACCGCCAGTCAGAGGTGCCTGACTCCGTCTACCAGCACCTGGTCCAGGACCGCAACAATGAGAACGGTGAGAAGAACACACCTGCATGTATAGACAGCCTCCTCAACACACACACACACACACACACACACACACACACACACACACACACCTGCCTCGGTGATGTGCGTGCGAGCTGCGAATTGCATTTCAAACAGAAACTAGAAGACAGCGTCCCGGTAAGCCGAGCCAATCCCGCGGCGCCGCTCCGTTCCCCGGGTAACACTCCTCCAGGCCAGACAGCAGCAGCGTGGAGTGTTAATAACCCGCGGTGTCATGAGGCCCTCCAGCAACACACGCACACTCTCTCCACACCGTCGTCACACACATCCACAGCAACACGCGGCTGAAAAGTCACATCCACACCACTGAAAGGGCGCGTCAGGGAGGAGACGTGGATTTAATGTTGACCTGTAAATAGATTTACATTAGAATTCAAGAGAAACTACTAAATTGTAGAACAGATCCTCCTTTCTAACTAATGAATATCAACTACATGGATACTTGTAAATGTTTGAACTGAGTGTGTCCGCCATCAGCAGAGATGTAATTGGTCACTCGTGTCCAGTAATATTCAGTCAATCCTCGTGAAAGGTTAGAAAACAGAATGTGTTGCACATTAGTTACCCCTGGAAGAGTAATGTCTCTGTTTTACTCCTTGTGTGAAGGAATTAATGACTCCGCTCTACATAAATTCCTGAAAGTCATTATCTGTAACTGCCAGCGAACAACAACCTGTTTAGCGTTTCCATATGCTCACGTATGAACACAGTCTGCGTCCGAACAGGGAGGATCGTTCTGTAACGCTCTGCAAAGTAACAAGCTGGAAGAACAACAAGAACACAAGAACGAAGCTGAAGCTCGTGTTCAGGCCCCGTTTACACATTCAAGTGACAACAAATAGTTTTAGTTTCAGAATAGTTTTGTGTTTACACATCACTGTTTTGAAACTAAATCATACTTTATGAATCTCTTTGGGGAAATTCCTTTTTTTTTTTTTTTTTTTTACCAGCTACTGTAAAACATTAAGGATGCACCGATACCAGTATCAGGTCCGATACTTCACCGTGTACTGATCCCCGATACCATCTGGAGAGTACTCTGTGACAGCTGCAGGGAGAGTAGAGAGGCTGAGCACAGCGACTCATAACCTGCTTTATCGTTTGTTTATGGAGTATTAATCAGGCTTTATGGTAATTGGTGTGGTATCGTATGGTATATCGCTTTATTTAAAAAAATTTGCAAATAAATGCCCAAAACAATAATGCAACAAAACTGATAGTGATGAGAAATTACTATTATTAATAATCATAACAACAATAAAAACAGCAATGATGATAATGATAAAAACAATATTAGGAATACTCAATCATCAATAATATTAATGTATATTTGTTGTCCAAAACAGAAGTAACGAATAATGTGATAAGTATTCATATCGGTATTGGGTATCGGGAAGTACTTGGACTTTAGAAAGTGATATTGTTGGATCTCTATTAAAAAAAACATTTTACAGAGCTTTGTGTTTCTGCATCATCCGTCACAAAAATATCAAAGTAAACAAAATAAATAAATAAAAAGTCAAAGGAGGTGGTAATATATACTCTAATCTCTTATGTGTTGGTGGAGCTGTCACTGATCGCAGCAGGGAAGAAAGTTGTTGTGGATATTGAAGCTGCAGGGTGAACTCATGACGCGTCCCGTTAGTATTTAGCCAGCGAGGCCCGAACGCCGCAGCTTTTCTCACCTGATCTTAACCAATACAACCAACTTTAAATACAATCTGCCTAAATAACAACCAGCCGTGACACCAGAGATCAGGTGAAGAGCTTTCTTCTTCCTGCTACGGCCCACCGAGGCTTTTCATTCACATTATCGGTTTTCCTCAGCAGCGTATATCTGCAGCGAGGACTCGGGTTTAGGAGAAAAGACGTGGCGACGCCGGAGCGCGGTGGCCACAGCTCAGGTCGCTTGTCAAAGACGAGTCGCAGCTCGTCTTCGCTGCACCTTCACCCCCCAGAGGGTTCATTTCGCCTGCGAGCCAAACAATACGTCCAATTGGATTACTGGGAAAAGACGGAGCTGCACACTCGTACTTATTACTCTGGATGTACACAGATTGTGCTCATGTTTAAACCTGAAAACATCTTTGATTTATTACATATGAACCAAAATATTTAGATTAAATCTTTAGAATTTCAGCCTGTAAGCTGACACATTCAGCCCAGTATCATCTCCAGTGGGTTCAGACCAGTAAAATCGTGCCATAATAACCTTTACATTTAAACTTTAAAGGTTTTCTTTGTTGACACGGAGAGTATCTATATATTCACAAAAATCCAACAATTACTACAGAAAATGACTTCAATCTCAACACAAATTCTATTTTAATGATAATTTCGAGTGTGAAATTCAGTGAAATGTCCAGAAAACGTCTGTTATAGTTTTTTGGGCTTTTCTGGGTATTTCTACAAACTCCCCCTGACAGCTTAGCTATATGCTAATGCTAGTTTGATATCTGTCATGGCAGCATCGCCGATATCTCAGTGTCGGGTCTCAGTGTCGGGCTGTCTCCTCTTTTGGACCCGTTTCGGCCCGCAGGCCTCATGTTTGACCATTTGAATTCAAAGCTGCAGCATCTCACACTCTGAATATTTGAATTTAAAAACAATTGTATTTTAATTAGTTTTGAGTCTAAAAATAACCGACAAAACATTTAACTTCCTCATGACATTCTGATTCTTTGCGATGCTCCGTTCTGTTGTGCCGTCTCGATGTTTATACGCTCTACTTAATGTCGTATTTATTGATCGGACGTGTGTTTTCCCGCCCCACAGACTCGGGCCGGGAGCTGGTCATCACAGACCCGGTGGTCCGGAGTCGAGAGCTCTTCATCTCCGACTACGTGGACACTTACCATGCTGCTGCTCTCAGGTAAACACACACACACACACACACACACACACACACACACACACACATTTTTGTTTTTCTTGTAATGAAAAGTCTCAGTTCACTGCTTTTTTATGGTTTTAATCACTGTAATTAAAGGCGCCTTCCTCTGTGATTTAGATCTGAAAATATTCTGTGGAGTGAGACATCTGTTAATGTAATTCATTATGAAAAAGCGGCATTTATATTGAAAGGTGCGATTAAAGTTGTGAAATCAGGTTTAAAAAAAAAAAATTGCCATTCAGGAATACGATTTAGTCGGAGAATGTGATTCAAAAGTACTCCGAGTACTTTTGGCAATGTAGTGATAAGCATGCTTTTTGTTCATTTATTCAATGTCAAGGACACATAAGATTGTCCGTAACGTTATTTTACACAAATGTTCAATATTTCAGGACGTTGGAGTCTCTATAAAGGTTTAATAAACACATAAAATACCTGTCAGCTGTGAACCCACACACCTGATAAACACACGATACTCATCCCGGTGTTTTAATGAGCCGCTAAATAGAATAGAATGAATAGAATAGAATGCCTTTTATTGTCACTTGTACGGGTACAGTGAGATTAAAAACAACTCCAGTGACAGTGCAGCAGATAAAAAGGGCAGAATATAGTGCAAGAAGGAGGGTGGGGGGTGTAGGGGGTAAGGTGCACGGTCCAGTCCTGTGAACGGTACAGAGTGTATTTACAGGGGTACAGAGTAAATAATGAGAATACATCATTCCTGTACATCCGTCAGCTCTTCCTGCACCGAGAACATTAGAGTTCTATGTTAGGGAGAAACCGGTCCCACTTTGTCAAAGTACTAACGTTGAGTTACTTTCCCGCTCAAAGTACTTATTAACTGCCATAAAGCCTAATTCATACTCATGCAAACGATACGCTCTGTGTTCGTCGGTGGCTGCCCCCCTCTAAGTAGAAGCATGTGTGAGCGGCGGCGGAGCCACGTCTTCCACAGGCCGCCGATTTGAGGGAAAATTAGCCGTAACTTCTCGTCACGCAGAGCTCGCCTTGATTCTGCTCGTTCTGCAGGCTTTAGATAAACGGGAGGGAATTCCAGCGGGATGCCGTAACGCCGCCGCCGCCGCTCTCTAAAGACGGCTCTCCTCAGCGGCGGCCCTTTAATCTGTCCCGGGTCGAGGAAGATACTCTTTCTCCCGGGCTCTTGTTATTTTCAGCGAGCCAGACGCCGGGGTGCTGGAAACAGGAAATGGTATCAAGATGTGGTCAGAGAGAGAGTCAGGGGGGGTGGGGGGGTACGTTCAGTCGCTGTTTACGGCTTCAGTAGCCGGAGCTCGGCGTCTCGCAGCAGAAAGTCAGCAGGCAGCGACAGGCACAAGATACCTGCCGCTACGTGTGTCACCTCCGATGAATGAAGCTCCAGGAGCGTCTCATTAAAGTTCCTCCTGCCAGCCGCCCGCTTCTGTCATGTGCCATCTTGGGTTTTTTTTCTTTTGCTCTAATAAAGCCTGTCTTCTCTCCTGCAGGGGGAAATGCAACATTTCCCATTTCTCCGACATTTTTGCTGCCAGGGAGTTCAAAGCCCGCATCGACTCCTTTTTCTATATCCTCGGATATAACCCAGAGACCAGGTGAGGAGCTTTCACTGACAATATTCCAACCATCACTGCCTGCAACTCATCATCTCTCACTTACACGAGCAGCTGGAAAAGTGGTGTGGTGTTTTATTCAGCTGCTTCATTTGTTTTCATATGAAATCTGATTCTGTCGGCAAAATATGAGCCTTTTCCCCATTATCAAGGTTCTCTTATAATCACACCCAAACCTTTACTTTTCAATTGCCCTTCAAATCAGGGGTGTCAAACATAAGGCCCGTCGGCCTAAACTGGCCGGCAAGAGGCTCCAATCCGGCCAGACCACCGAGCAGATTATGTAAAAAGTTTAAAACCTTTATTTATTTATTTATTTATTTATTAACACATTTCTTAAGAGTAACAGCAACAACACTGAGACCCGAGTTGTGATTTCAGTCGAGCTGCAGCCATCGAATGTTTTGTTCATCAAAGATTCTCCTAAATATTCCATCAATTAATCGAGGAATCGGATAAAACTTACTTTTGCTTGATTAAAACCCAATTCTGAATTATGGAATAGAGCATACGACAAATCACCTAGTAACAACCCATTTCTTTCCTTTTTAAGAAAACATCTATTGACTTTGACATTTGTTGCATGCAGGTTTTGTAAAGTAGTAAACAGTAAAATAAGTAAAATTACTTCCCACTTATTTTTTTCAAATTCTCAACAATAAATGAATTACTGATTCATAAACGCTGCCTTTAAATTGAGCAACAGTTAATTTAGCTTTTCTTCATCTGCTCATTTTCGCTGTTTTCTGTCCCGGCGTCACACTAAAAAGAGTCCCTGTGAAACGTGAGCCTTGACTAGAATTAAATGAGGCTTCGAATTCCTCAGTCGTTTTGTTTAGTTGGGGTTTTTTTTGTAATGGAGGTACTCGAGGAATCGTTAGAGCCATAGATATCATGCTGCCATGAAAGCTATCCAACTAGCATTCGCCTCAACGCCACGCTGTCAGGGTGAGATTGTAAAAATACCCATAATGCAACAGCTCAAGGAGAAGTTTTCTGACATTTCAGAGTATTTTCCATAATTAAAATTAGCTTTGTGGTAAGATTGTATTCCTTTTTTTGAACGTTTTTATTATGTATACTCAGAGCCACAACCAAGAAAACACTTTAAAGTTTAGATTTAAACGTTATTATAGTAGTATTTCAGCCGTCCGGCACACTCAGGAGGACGTTGGTCTGAATTTGGCCTCTGAGGTCAAATGTGGTTTAAAACCCTTGTTGAAGTGAGCCGCAGTGGATTCTGGGTAATTCACACTGGCAGTGAGGCTTTGTGGAGGATTCATAATAAGACAACAGTCATCATGTGACTGTAGGATACCTGCAGTATTCTAACTATTATACGTGCTGGTTTGTTGAAAATGAAATATTTTGTTTGATTTGGTAATTTTTTTTTTACACATTTTCAATATGAAAGGTTTTTCTTTGTTCCACATAAGTTAAGGAAGTAACCTAGTAAAATCTTTTTAACAAAACTTCAGAGGGTAAATTAACATTTTAATTTAATGCCATAAATCCATTGAATAACTATTATTTAAATAATAAAAACGATCTGATTCAGATATTATCGATACAAATACTTAAAAACTTACTTGCTTGTTTTTAGACGACATTTGTCTCAGTAAAGAGTTAAACCGTGTGTTGTTGTGAGAAAGAAAATGGTAAACATCCTCTCTCAACCATGTTGTTGTCACATTGAAATCCTTGTCAGCTTCATTCCCCGGTGGTTTCTGAGTTTGAAACATCACACAGATAATCTGGCTTTTTTTATATCATCAGGAATATTAGTTGTAAAATAGTGGATAGACTTGACTTATATTATGTGTTTTTATCGCCTCTGCAGTCTAAAAATATCGCACGCAGTCAGTCTCTTTAAAACCTCAATGTTTGGTGACGGAGGAAATTCCATGATTCCATTTTGGAGACTTTTTATGAGTTTTTGTGAAACGTGTGGATTCTTAGTCGGTGTAATGCTGCTTTTCAGTGTAACTTGAATGAATGGACGAGGATCTCTGAATGCCTTCTAGAAGAATTGAGAAGGAGAATCTGAGGTGAAGTTGTTGGTTTGGATTAACCAGATGAATTGACCTCTGATTGGCCGGATTACAGTGAGGCGACTCCTCTCTGGATTAAAGTCTCTGTTGTGACGGCTGCTTGGAAAACCTCACGTGTTACACTGATGACAGTCCTTGTTATTGGCACAGTGGGCTGCCAGTAGGGAACCCCCTGTTCTAGGGGTCCCCAGTCAGCCTCCTCCTCCTCCTCCTCCTCCTCCTCCGATCGTTTGGTATTCTGAGCATGATGTCTGCAGCATTGCAATTTCAGTCTTGTTTATTAATGCGTAGATATATGAGGTGTGTGTGTGTGTGTGTGTGTGTGTGTGTGTGTGTGTGTGTGTGTGTGTGTGTGTGTGTGTGTGTGTGTGTGTGTGTGTGTGTGTGTGTGTGTGTGTGTGTGTGTGTGTGTGTGTGTGTGTGTGTGTGTGTGTGTGTGAGGGTCGCAGCACATGCTCAGTAGTGTCTGTGGAGGAGCGAGCCCCGCTCGCGACGCTGTACGTGCCTGCTGAGGTCACAGCACAAGCTCAGCGCGCACCTCTCCGGAGCGGCTCGCGCGTCTCCATTTTGAGCACCTACCAATAGGTGCGCGCGCTCGCGCGGGGAGAGTTTTGACGGCGCCGGGCGTTCCGCACACCGTGTCAGCTCCCGACCTCAGGGCTCGATGTCAGACATGGACGATCTGTTCAGTCCCCGGAGGTAGGTGCCGAGCTCCGGTTGTCGCGCTGTTTTCCGGCGGTGGTGTGACGGAGCGGTGCGCTCGCCCTCCGCGCGCGCTCTCCGCGTCGCTGTCATTGTGCGGACCGGCTCGCTGTCGCGTCGCGGAGGATGAAAACGAGCGTGCATAATGTGTGTGCGTGTGTCCGGAGAGCCGAGCTGCGGGGAGACTGCAGCTCAAACGCCGCTGCGTGTTTTGCGCCGCCACAATGGAGGAAAATATCTCGCCTTTGTCTCGTGCGTTTCCACCACAGCAGAGCCCGAGCCCGAGCCCGCAGCGGCGTGCACGGCACCCGACACCCGTGCGTCCAGCCTGGGCTCGTGACGGCGCCGGGAGCCGGAGAGGCTTCCCCCCCCTCCGGCTCCCATTTTGCAGTTCCTTGTTTACAGGCGCGCTGACATGGCGTTACAAGCCGCAGTCGGTTCCGGTACCGGGGCCCGTAACCGGGACCGTCCCCGGTTCTGGTGGGGAGCATCGTCATGTTACCCAGAATCTCAAAGTTGGGTCTTGTTTTTGCTGTGAAGCAATTATGTCAGTGTGCCACCGTCTCTGCGCTGCGATTGGCTGAAATTGATGGAGGGGGCGGGGTTTGCCTTGATTGCACACACACACACACACACACACACACACACACACACACACACACACACACACACACACACACACAGTGAACCAGACTGTCACGTTGTTGTTTGGGTTTGATAAGTAATCCTGTAATTACTTGACAAGATTGCTGCTAATGCCGAGTTCCAGCTCGCTTTGTTTTACACTGTTTATTGTTCCGGAAGCTTTGGCCTGATTATTAGAGGCAATAATCAACAATATTGCTGGATATAAGTGGCATGACTAATGCTTTGAGCATAACAGCCAAGATAAAGCCTCTTTTAATCTACATTAATAGTCAAAAATTAAAAAAATTATCTCAGTTCTTTTAGGTTTTTCCCCACGCAAAAGAAACAACAACAAAAAACAAAGGGATTGTTTCTCAGGATGAATCAACAACAGAACTGATGAATCCTGTTTCTCTGTTCTTCTTCCTCTCAGGACCTGTGAAGCATTAAAACATGGCGGTCTGCTCTTATTCTGCCGCTCAGGTCCTCGTTTGTCATCCTCTCAGGCTGCTGCCAAACGCCGACTGCACACTGTCAGAAACACGTTTTCCAGAACTTTCTCTGAAGCCAGACTCTCTCACACACACACACACACACACACACACACACACACACACACACACACACACACACACACACTCGATTGATTACACACAGGCCTCATGTCGGAGTTTGTTTCTAGACTGTGTCAGTGACCGTTCTGAGGCGTTAGTTTGTTTTGAGATCGTTGCTGGCCGGTTCCACGTTATTCGCCTTGTGATAACTTTCTCAAAAGTTTCAGTCGCATCACGGAGAGTGAAGCGCCCGTCTGAAGTCGAGCGTTAAGCGCCATGAAATGTAATCCGCAGCGCAGATGACGCAGGAAACCACTGTATTCTTTTTTTTTTTTTTATCAGCTCCATTCATCACTTCGGGCTGCTTGCCGTCTGCCAGCGTTTTACATTTGGCTGTAATAAAAGGAAATGAAGTATTTTGACGTGTTCTGGAGCTGCGGGGGGATGGTGGGGGGGTTGGGTGGGGGGGACCACTGCAGCCGTCACTGCGTTGCTGCGGTTTGCAGACCGTAAAGCGACCGGAGGCCCGCGGCCTCTCCAGTTTCCTCCCGGTCTCCGTGATGGAGTGCGAGGCTTCTCCGGGCGCAAATCACGCTGACAGATTCTGGGCCGCCCCGGCGCTCGCCTGTATGAAAATCGGCACTGTTGCCTAGGCAACAGAGGGAAAGGCTTTTCAAAAGGAACATCTTGTCATTTTCTTTAATCCACTGCAGCTGGAGATTCGGTACACTATTATTAAATTGCAGTTGCTATGGCGACCAACATTTGTACCGGCAGCCGTTTCAGAGGCTCTCTCACCCTGCCAGCCACACACACACACACACACACACACACACACACACACACACACACACACACACACACACACACACACACACACACACACACCTCTCCTTCTTGGGGATTCTGTTTTATTGCTGCATCCACAATATCAGCCCTGCTCCGCTCAGCTGGAATATTCTCCTCATTAAACACAGCGAATCTCCAATAAAGAATCCCCCAATAAAGTTATTGATCATCCCCCACTGATCGTGCGTGACACGTTTGGGTTTGTGTTGATCACAGTAACGGGTTTATAGTTGCCGCTGTTCTCACACACTTGGCTAATTAACCTGTGAAACGTCGAACCGGCGGGTATCGGCTCTCAAACTGCTCTTTGTCTCCCCGCAGGCGACTCAACAGCACACAAGGGGAAATCCGAGTGGGACCCAGTCACCAAGTAAGTCATCGCAGTGCACGTCTGACTTAATGCTCACACTTATTATTCAGGTCCTACTTTGGCTCATTTAAATGTTGTTTTGTTTTTTTTGCCATTTTGGGCTACAAATTTATTACATTCGGTGGAGTAAGTTTAATAATAATTTGAAATATATATTCTTTAATGGTAATATAAAGAATTATAAGTTAGTTTTTAATGCAACAGGTTTGCATTTTAAGGTATTCACATTACAGTGGCTGCTTTGTCTAGTTCTGGAGTTCTCAATAGAGAATGTCGCACATGTTAAATCACATTTCACCTCCCAGACATCGACTGTGAAAGTAAAAGCATAAATCGTTTGTGGTGGTTTGAGGTTTTCAGTCTGAAATCTCGTTTAATGCAGTCTACTCATGGTTTTTTTTTTTTTAATTTGTCACTTTGACAATTATTACAATTCAAGCCATAAAATCATGTTTTTAAAATAATAATTATAACTTTTAGCCTTCCCTTGATTGTTTTTATCGTCTCAAAATTTAAATTGATTTGAAAATGTGTCTCACTAACCCTCAGATTTGTTACAGGAACTCAAGTTTAATTCCAGTTGTGTTTTACAGTATTCCTAAACAGCCTCTGGAGGCGACACACTTTTAGAAACATCTTCTCATGTGTTCAGTATTAACAATGCACTCCACTGCTCATCCTCCAGATTCATCCAATGTGGCACCATGAGCGAGGGAGAGAAACAGGCTTTATGTATTCTACAATATGTATTTCCAACAAACATTGTTGCAACACAGAAATAATTCCCCCAAAACACAAACATCCTTACTTTCTGTTCCTACTTTAGTTGATTATAATGCATTTCAAAATTGTGTCTATATGATGATTCTACATTCTAAATAGTTTTGAGTGTTTGCAATATTTGCCGTGATGAACTTGTGCTGCATTCATGTGTTAAGTATAATTTAATTAAACCGTTTCGATCAGATCTGAATGTTTCAGGCGCGCTTAAACGACAATGTCTTCAAGTGAAAATGCAAAACTTTCATTACATTTTGGGTTCCCGTTTACACGACGACGGTGCTCGGAGTCGTTGAAACCAACTCCCAGTGTGGAACTTTTTGAAAATTTATGAAAATCTCGATGGTGGAAATGCTGCTCATGTGCATGAGCAGCAGGGCCGTAGTAAATAGTTGTTCTGCACATGCTCAGTAGAGGGACAATAGGAACAATGTTTTCCCAGAGTGTCATAAGTTCCAGTCCATATTCTCCTGGGACTTGGTACTTTTATTTTGACAGTCACCGTAATAACAATCCAACTTAGTCGTCTGTCCACGAGAATGTCCGATTTCTCCCGTTGTTAATGTTTAGAGTGTTTTGTTCTCTGCTGCATGTGTGTGTGGTTTCATTACTGAAACAGCACCGACTAGTGGCCAAACATGAAAACTACATCATTTTCAGCTTTTCTGCTGTTGCCGTTTAAACAGACAGTTTTTTTTTTTGTTTGTTTGGTTTTTCAAAATGTTACCATGGAAACACAAAAACAATGCGTCTTCACTTGAAAGGTTGTCGTGTATAAGGCGCTTCAGGAAACTGCAAAAAAAAAAAACTCCGACAGTTTCACTTTCTCTCACACACACACACACACACACACACACACACACACACACACACACACACACACACACACACAGAGTCAGCTGAGTGGCACGCCTCGGTGTGAAGATTCAATCATCGTGAGTGTAACTCCTCCTCGCCGCCGCCACTCAGCCGCTCAGTGAACAGTTGATGACAGCGGGTTGAAAGCTGATATTTTGCTGGAGCTGGCGCGCTATTTGCAGTGTGACTCCATCTGTCCCTCTCCTTCTCCTCGGACCTAATTAGGCCAAGCTCCCCGAGCTGCAGCCTTTCCCCTCCCCTGGTGGCCAGGCCGTGACCGAGAACGAGGAGCTGGTCTGGATGCCCGGGGTCAACGACTGTGACCTTCTCATGTACCTCAGAGCCGCAAGGTGAGCCCCGAGCCCGGGAAAGGAGCGCCAAGCTGCTGGGAGCGTCTCTCAGAAGAGAGATTAAAGTACAAAATGATCCGATGAACCCGACCGGTTTGATGTTGCACTGCGCCGGGTTGGGTGTCGTGAGCCTCGGTCGGTCGGTCGGTCGGCGCAGCGCCGTCGCACGTCGATCCACATCAGCTGATACGTGCCAACAGATTCGTCTGCTCTGTTGTCGTCAGTGGCTGCAGGATAATTAATCACAATCTGCCTACATGGCAGGACGGCGGTGCCAGAAATTCCTCTCAAGTCTGTTTTCATTCATCACATTTGTTTTTATCCTCACTGGTATTATCCACCAAGGCCTGTCTTAACGTGGCCAAAGACGTAGAACAAAAACCTCACGTGAGCTGATTTACTTAAGAGGCTGTAATATCTCATTTCTTATTTTATATTTTAAAGCATCAGGAAATAAAATGTTTTAAATTTAAATTCGAGTTGAGTTTATGACCTCTATCTATTGAAATTGTCAATTTTTTCTACACACATCTTTATAATTGTGCCTGAATTATGCTTTACCTGTAATCATGTCTTATTTGGAGATGAACATTAGGTTCCATCTCACTATGTCCTCTGTGATTTTCTTTTGTTTTGGTGAGTAATTGCATTCAGATAGTTCAAGTTAGATCGTTAGACATTATATTTTCAAATACTCAGATCAAACTTGCTCTTCATTTCTTCTGATGCGCTGTAGTTGTATTTAAGCAGCTGTATTTTACTAAAGTTAATCTGACCACAGTTTTGAAACGATGACATCAGTTTAGGTCGAGAATCAGTTTTGACCCGGGAAGATCAAAATGTCCTCTACATAACATTGATGCTCCCTGCCATGAGCGTTAATGCATTTTATCTTTTCGTTTTGTTATACATTTGAGCAAATGGTTCCAAATATAAAGCAAATAATAGTGGTGAACACACACACAAACCTGCCTTGTTCATCTCTCCAAAATAAAAGTTTGATCAGCGGCCATTGACTTTAATTCAAGCTGTGGGTTTATTATATAAAACCTGTATTGTTTTAATAGTTTCTTGTCTGTGTAGGTGATCCAATTTACTGGATTGAATGTCTTTTCTGCATCAAGACTGATATTTTCTTCTTTTGGATGTGATCTGTCTCGTCATTACGTCTCACATTAGGTGGATATTTTCGAATCGTCCAGCCCAGAGGTTCTGGAGCAACACGTGGCTCTTCAGCTCCTCTATAGCGGCTCCGTGAAGCTTTTAGAATATAGAATGCAAATAAACATTTTTTATTTATATATATTTTTTTAATTGCATTCCACACTGATTTTCCCAAAATCTTCTAATCTCCGAGATGAAAACATAAAGTGAAACAGCCAGGAGAGCTGGAAATGCTAAAAATGGACAAAAGTGGGGGGAAAGGTGATTCAAATTGCTAGTATAGGTTTTGTTGTTGTTGTTTTTTAGATAAAAATTAAGAAAGCATGAAAATTAATAAAGAATAACAAATGAAGCAAGACAAACTATTAAAACAAAAGAAAAAAATATAGAGAACAAAATAAAGAGAAACAAATGAAAAAAATATTGAAGAAAAAAAACAAAAATTAAGCAAGAAAAAATATAAAAAGAAGGAAATTAAAAAAAAATCATGGGGGGAAAAATGACGGAAATGAAGAAAAAAGTGGTTAAAAATTGTTAAAAACTCTAAAACAAATAGGAAACTCATGGCGGCTAAAAAGACTAAAATATCCAAGTTACATAAAACGGCTAAAGCGGGAAAAAAGTCTCAAAGTGAAAAATGTAATAAAATATATCTAAATTATACTTACGGCTCTCCTTGAACACAACCTCAGTTTCAGTACATACAGGAATGTGTTACGTGTTTTCCTCCTTCCTTCCAGATCATTAACATGTTTTGTGGCTCCAGACAAATTTGATTTGGTAGAAAATTGTTCTTTTGGTCATAAAGGTTCAGACCTCTGGTCTAGTAAACAGTCGGATCATCTGTATTAAGAACTGGTATTGATGTACAGTTCGATGTATCTGTATTTTCTGACGTGAAGGCAGAGATCATTGCGTCCTTCCGACTGGGTGCTGATCATGTGTCCTCATCCTCGGTCCACAGTGAAGCGTGATGACGGAGTTGCACCTTATCTTTAATGCCGACTTCCTTCATGTCGTCTCACAGGAGCATGGCTGCCTTTGCGGGCATGTGTGACGGAGGCTCCACAGAAGACGGGTGTCTCGCAGCCTCGAGAGACGACACTACATTAAACGCACTTAACACTGTAAGTAACTAGGGGGTAAAATACCTGTACTTTAACAGAAATACTGCTCCAAATACTGAAATACTGCTTCACCATGAAACGTCTGCATTGCAGGGATTTGACTGTTTGTTTAGCTGTGCAGCACTGGGCAATGATGAACCCCCCCCTGAAGTGTGTGGACCAGCCCCCTTTAGTAAACCCAGCCTCAGAAGCTGACAATACATTTGGCATAATGAGAGATTTGTCCGTCACATTGACGATGAATAGCGAGGGAATCAAGCACAAGAAAGAGATTAGAATCATCATAAACAGGGCATTTATATTCCCACTCTATAAACTGGAAAATTAACATAGCGAGCAGGTCGTCGTCTCTTGACCTTCGTCTTTATTTGCAATTCCAATGAGTTAATGCTTGTTTATTCTCTGAGGAAGAGCGGCGGCCGGCCGCCCGTTTCACCCAATTGAATATGACACAAAGCTCGGAGCTGCTCGGCAGCCGCCTTTGTGTTTCCAGACCGGCTTGTTGGTGTTTCCTCTGATGCACTTGATGATTCCTCAGCGCACTTCCAACTCCAACGCTCCTCTTTCCGTCGCTGTGAATGAAATAAATGCTTTGCTGTTATTGGAATCAAGTCGGCACCGTTTTATGATGGAACTGTGGTTTTCCTGCGCTTGTTCACAGCTACACGAGAGCAGCTACGATGCAGGCAAGGCTCTGCAGCGCCTGGTGAAGAAGCCCGTACCCAAACTGATTGAGAAGTGCTGGTCCGAGGACGAAGTGGTAAGAGAAAGATTGTCAAAGTTCATTAATCGCAGGAGAAACTTGTTCATCCTGATCAGAATGGTATTCCTGTGTGCTGGTCTGGTCTGTGTGTGCGCCGCCGAGCCGCTGCGTGTCACAGCCCACATTGTGTCTTTAGAGGGAGCTGTTGGGAAAGAGTTAACACGCTGCTCTTGGCCCCCGTCTCGCAAGACATCAGTAAAAACACTCGTCAGTTTCCAGCTCCTCCGAGGCTCGAGAGCAGCTGCATCCTGTTTATCACCCGCGGTATAAATCTTTAGCATGGGAGTCTGGGAAGGGGGAAAAGACCGAGGCCTCCATTTGAATTTAGATGTGAATTTCGGCGCAGCTGTTTTGAAGGGAAATGGCAGCCCCTCCTGATCAAACGGCCTGTCGTGAGCGGGAAGGAGGGGAGTGGAAGCGCTGAATTACACCGTGTCGAGAGGAGTGAGCACTGCGGCTCTGGCCTCGGTGCGTGATGACACCCGGCGCCACACGTTTGTGCTCCCACTCCCCGTTTAAAGATTACTCCTCCGACTGATCTGACTGCGGAGCTCAGAAGAACACGGAGCTCCACCGCTCACTTCCCGTCTCTTCACTGATATCGTTTAATAATCCTGTAAGTTTAATTTTGATTCTCGCGTTTGACTGGTAGTGGCTGCGTTCACGTCAGGCTGCATCAGAATACCCAGTACTCAGTGAACCATCTCTGTGTGAAGCAGTTGGAGGCCTCCCTCTGTGGCTGAGCAGCTGTGTGAAGGTGATCAGAGGATGGCTGCCTTTACTACCAGTCCTCACCTCCACCGCAGATCGCTCATCAAAGAAACCCGGCGTCTCCTCATGACTGCAGGCTGTAAATAACCCGGGACACACTGCGAACTGAGCATGTCCGGAATCTGAATAGAGAATAACTACGTTGCGCTGTTATTTGAATATAATCCCATTTGAATTCTTAGTAATATTCAATTTAAGTGACATTAATATTGAATGATTAGACATGACAGTGTCAAGAGAGTAAATCCTTTTATGTTTTGGTCAAATTCTATAGAGTCTCGTGAGAGTTCATCTTTATATTGTGTAAATACTCGTCGATATGGGACCAGCACAGCTGTGGTGTTGTAGCTGTTTGATCTGCATCATTTTGTAGTTATTTTCTTTACATCTGCCATGACTGATATTTTAACACTTTGTTCACTATCATTTGTCTTCCTGAGCTCACAAATCTGACAAAACAGTCCAAACTGCACACTCCTAAAACATATTGATTAGTAGGAGACGGAAAAAAGTACTAAATATAAAATCCTTTTCTTTTTTTTTTTTTTGCGTCCGAAGTGACGCACATTTAAAATATTACCCATTAACTTTGTTGGTGAACTATTTCAACCTGTTGAGTGGCCTGTGGAGTATCTGAAAACTTGAATTGTCTAGTTTTTGGTGAAAACAGGATGTTAACTTAGAGAAACAAACTGTATTCTCATTTTTTTGTGTGTGATTCTTTTTGGATTTTAATCATTCTGAATGACTCAGCACATCAGACTGATGTGGGAACTTCTCATTTTACTAAATATACATTAAATATACACTCTAAACATTAACAATGGGAGAACACAGACATTCTAGTGGACAGATGACCAAGATTGATTGTTATTACAGTGACTGTCAAAATAAAAGTACCAAGTCTCTGGAGAATATGGAGCTATGACACTCTGTACAAACATTGTTCTTATTGTTCATCTACTGAGCATGTGCAGAAGAACTGTTTACGACAGCCGTATTGCACATGCTCAGTAGCAACGTCTCCATTGTCTACACAGCGTTTTCAGTGACTCCCGAGCGCCGTCATCTTGTAAACCAACACCCGGAACGCAGCAAAACTTCAGCCTTTTCACTTGAAAATGTTGCTGAGTAATGGAGGCCGTGGTGTGGGCTTCCCCACGTGAAAAACGACATCTGATCAGTGTGGCGGCTCATTTCACACCTTCAGACGGAGTTCACAGTGTCCTGCCAGCATTATGTAACTGAGTGTAGTCTGGGAGTGGAGTTTTCGCCGCCGCCGCGTGTCCCTCGCCCCCTCGCCCCCTTCGCCCCTCGCCGCGTCTCGTCTCCGGCCGGCCAAGGACACGACTCCCGGTGATCCGATCTTCCACTTGTGCCTTTTCAGCCCGGCAGCCTTGAGGGACAGGTGTAAATGTAGCTCCGACCTTGATGCAGCCCCGCTGCTCTTCATTTATTTATCTTTCTCCTCCTCCGCCGCTCCCGTCTTCTCCCCTCCAGGACTGCCTTCATTATTCCTGCCTCCTTCTTCTTCCACCCCACCCGCGCTCTCACGGATGTGAATAAAAGTGACAGCGGGAGCCACTGAAATGACAGAATCCGCCTGTCTGCAGGGTCACTTGTCACCCTCCCCTCCCCTTCCTTTGACTTCTCCCACCCCACCTCCTCTCTCAGCCTCTCAGCCTTGCAGCCACAGTGTATAATCCTCAAACCTCATTTCACTAAAATATTTCTAATTCCTCCCCTCGCACGTCACGATCATTTCACTCCGGCGTTTCGTTTATCGTCCCGTCGCACAAACAAAACATTATTTCACCCCAGAACGATTCGCCAGAGTCGAGCCCTGAATGATCTCCCACCGCAACATTACAAGCACAACTTTGAGACGGTGAGGATCCATCAGCTCGGAGCGAGCGCCACTCACAGCCAAGGTGATAACGATAGATTACACCAAAGAAACAGGCTCATGCATTATGAAAAAAAAGAAGAAATATAAGGCTATAAATAATTCATCAGAGACGCCCACTGCACAGTTCTGCCTCCCTGTAGCTGTTATTCAGCGAGATGCGGAGGGGAGAGAAGCGCTTGATTTACCCACCAGGACATGTGGGGAAGTGTAATGTGTGGAAACCTTCAAACATGAAGAGAGTTTCATCTCATGCCAAATCAACACACAACTCTCCCAGTCCTCCTGATGAGGCCAAACAAAACAAAAAAACCAAAGCACATCAAGTAAAAAGCACACAGGTTGTTTTTGTTAAATGTTTTTCCCTGGTGCCTCTTAGCTCTACTAAATAAGCTCTAATGTTTCAACGTCAAGCACTTTTATTTATGTAAAGGAGTGTTTGTTCTGGTGCGTGAAGCCACGTGGGGCTGTGAGTTCTATCAGACAATTCTTCTATCTTTAAGCATTTAGAGAACTGACAGGAAGTTGCTTGCTGTAATAATGCGTCTGAGAACTGATGATTTGGTGGTACTGTGTACCACAGCCGTCCCAGAATAGATGAATTTCTCATTAACCAGCGCTGCTTCTGATTGTGATGACGAAATACTCTTTTAATTACAGTGAAGAAATACAAATAGTGTCACTTTCCACCTCTGGTTCAAAGGTGTTGTAACTCTAAAGATATATTTATATATATTTATTTATTTATTTTTATTTATTTTTTAATATAAATACCTTTCAGAAAGTAAAATGCAAATTCTAACAAAATTCCAAACAGGTTATGAAAACTAAATACTTTAGGGTTGTAAATCCGTTGAATGACACGTGGAGCAGATAAACAGCCACCGAAGCCTGAAGATCTGCAGGAGTTGCTTCTGCTGCAGTAATAAAACACTGTGGCAGCCCCAGACGTCACTGCAGCTTCAGTCACTTGTTCAGGTCACGTTTTAATGGTGGATGCATCTTATTTTTGAGTGGACGTGTGTCAGTTGAGTCAATATTTAAAGTTTACTCATGTTGTCGCGGTAGTGAGCGACGGATTTATCGGCGCGTTTAAATTCCTCTGCTCCTGAAGACGCCGCTGAAGGTCATCAAAGTATTCCCAAACTCATTTCACTCCGCCAAATGCCTCCGTCGCCGCTGTCATCCCCCACTTGTAAATAAGCGGTGCTAATAATACATCGGCCAACAGGAGGTGCCATATAAACAAGGTGAGGCAGCGGCGGCGACAGCAGTCGTGCTGCGTGTCGCCGTGTCAGAGCCGGAGAGGCTGATCTATGACTGCTGCAGGGCGGGAGGTCTATTCCGCGGCTTATCTCCGGTTGCGTCCTCAGCTGATGGATGACTGGAGCAGGCAGGGGAGCAGCAGCAGCAGCAGCAGCCGCAACCCTCCAGTGGTAGAAGACCTGAGACACACAGCAGAAAACACCACAGGCAGACAAAACGCGACGTCTCGGCCTGCAGGCTGCACAAAGTCCAATGTCAACAGTGTGTTTTATCGCCGCGATGCTCCAGTGGCGGCGGCGGCGGTTTTTAAAGGGGTGTTGTTTGGTAACTAAATATCAGGCAGGATGGGTGTGTGCTGGAATTTCCTATCACCTTTTGTGTCCGGAGGAAGTGGTGCACGTTACACCGCCTGCCAGCAGGCCGCTGTCATGTTTATTATTGAGTCGATATAAAAGTCCCGGCCGCTGAGAACTGTCCCCGAGCTTTTAGACTTTTATCAGCAGGATGCCCTCGACACACGTCTTTGACATGTTCAAACAGACACAAAACGACCGAAGCCCTTCATGAAGACTGAATCTGTCTGTGGTTTTCCTCCGTTTGGAGCCGTGTTGTGATTTCCTCTGCTCTGCACACCGCAGCCGATCTCATCACGAGCTGCTGTTTCGTAAGAGACGGTGGCGTTTCTTTATTTTTGTTTTGTTTAGTTTTTTTTTTTTTTTTTCTCCCCCTCTGCTTCGGGTTAGCTGACTGATTGTCCGCGGCCCTCCGGGTTTGTACACAGCCGGCTCGCAAAGGTCAGCTTTTAACAACAAGACCACTATAATGACTCCATATTGAGTGAGAGTGGCTTTGTTTTGCTGCTGGACGCTCTTGCGTCAGTGTTTTCACGGAGTGACATTTAGCGGGGTCCTTGTGTGTGTGTGTGTGTGTGTCATCACGATACCATCTTTGTGCCCGCGTCTGCATGATCTTAACCAGTTTTACAACTCCCGACCATCAGCTCCCAAGCAGGAAGTGCGCACACACAACAATGGCCTATTGAATCGTTTCTGTCCCGTCCTCCTCCCTCCTTTCATCCGTCTCCTCTCCAGCCTCACAATAGTTCTCTGTTGGGCTCCGAGGGGAAACTCGGGGCGGCTGAAAAGCGCCAGCTCTCTGAACACACTCGGAGAGAGGAGCCTGTTGTTTCTGCACAGCGGATGGCCATTTGGTAGCGCTTCCACCCAGCTGCCCCCTCCCCTCCCGCCTTCCCCGTCTCGATCTCTCGGCCCCTCCTCTACCGCCGTGTTGCCTAGCAACCTGGGGCTGGAGCCGTCGGAGCAGGGGCAGAGCGATTCAGGGAGCAGATTGGCGGATGATTTATTAGCTGGGCTGGAGAGCAGTGAGCCCAGGCAGCTGAAATGGAGCCTTAAACTGGAGCCGACATGTAGAGAGGGAGGAGGGAGAGAACAGCGAGAGAAAGAAAACTGACGGGAGGAGGGAGAGGGGGAGAGCGCGGATCCTCACATTCAGTACAGTTGAGGAAACATAATTAAGATGACATAAATAGGATAGATGCAAACTTATACGAGCACATATCATTAATTTTTGACGCTACAAGTCCCAAAACGCCTATTTTAACCTTTCAGCTCCTGAAAATCAACGTTGATTTCAGGTTTGATCCCAACTTTATACATCTCCAAAGAAAAACCTGCACTTTCTCCTCCCACAAGCTCATATTTGAGACGCTCATTCACACAGTTTTGTCATCAGCTGTCACGTTGAGCATGTTGATCCTTCGGTGTGTGTGTCTGTGTGTGTGTGGCAGCGTTCCTCATGTTCTGTTTGACTGACAGTCCAAGTGGTAATCTGCCCTTCACCCCTCGAGTGGTTGGAGATGGTTTTCACATGTGGGCCAGCGTTTGCATTCGAGACGGCTCCATCTACTGGCTAATCAGCCGCTGCACCTCTAGTCTGATGAGTGGAAACGAGCCTCCAGCGTTTGATCGGGTTCTCACCTGTTGGATCATGTAGTCTGCTTCAGGTCTCTGCCTTTTGTGCTTTGTCGTCACTGCTGCGTGTTTAAAGGTCCCATATTATACAGTTTTTCAACAAATAGTGTCAGCGATCCAACACCATTGTATTCAAAGTGTATTTCCCTGAATCCAGCGTTGGTCCTGAATTTCATTCAGTCTAAAAGACCCTCTAGTGAGAGCTACTGAGAACAGGCTGTTTTTGTGTCTGTACCGTTAAATGCCAATGAACCGTGTCTGTTTTCTGGTTTACTAGGAGAAAAAATGGTGCCTGCTCGTAATTTTAGAGGGCGAAGCGCATCTACCTGTCTGAGGGCCAAAGGGAGCATCCACTACCAGAGGGAGTGGTTATTTCCCCACATGACATCATGAAGGGAAGAACTCCGACCCTGTATGAGCACACTTTGCTAAAAGGTGGTGTAAGCAAGTGAGGGGGATGACAGACTTTCTTCACACATGGCGTCTCATACACAGGCAATAGCGACACATATTACTGTTAGAAAAATATTATAACGATTCAATTTTGCATAATCTGGGACTGTTAAAGCCGCGGTTTGCTTGCATTGGGTGCTCGTTTACATGACAGTGGTGCTCGGAGCCTCTGCAGCCATCACTTTTTCTTTGATGCTCGTTACTAAAACCAGCGCCTACGGAGTAATGTTACTGCACATGCGCACTATATAAATAAATAGTTCTTCTGCTCATGTGCGAGTAACAAACATGGCCGCCCCCAGCGTGGCAAGGCTCCATCCTTATTCTAGTTTTATATTCCATATTGGTAGTTTTATAGTTGAGATTCACCCCCAATAGACTCCAGTTTGTCTCTCAATGGCAGTAATGTTTATGGTGTATTGTTCTCCACATGCATGTATGCGTAGTTTCATTACAAAAGCAACAAACAGCACCACCTCGTGGCCTGGCATGCTCACTGCATTGCTTCCACAGTTTCTGGTTGCTGTATAAACCCTAAACTTTTCTGAAACGACACGGGACCATAGACCTCGAATCTTTGCCTGTAATTTTCCCCTCCTAGAAAAACAGTGTTGTTTTGCCATCGGCTGTTCGACTTGTGTAAATTTGTCTTTTGTTCCGAAAGCCGAGCATGTAAACAATCTGCGGTTACATAACCGACTGTACACGGCATGGAAAATGATCCGTGTCTGGTTTTCCCTCTCGCTTGTCTCCTTCCACCATGTCCGAGAGCTTTTTCTCTCTCTCTCTCTCTCGCTCCACACAAACTGTGTCAGCCCCCCTCCTCCTCCTCCCCCTCCTCCCTCCTTCTCTCCCCGGCTGGCTGAACCGCTTCTTCCCGCTTAAAGCGCCGCCGTCCTTCCCCTCGTCGGGAAACGCGGAGCTCACGCGTAGTTATCGGTGTTCCGCGGTGTTGGTTTCCAGCGATGACCGGAGGAACGGAGCCCGCGGGGTCAGCGTCGAAGGACCGTGAAGCGGCCGGAGCGAAGCCGCTCCGGACTCCACTTCGGGTTTTGCGTGGCGCCGCCAGCCAGAGTCTCTCTAGCAGAAAGATCACATGTAAAGCCTTCCCCTTTGTAGTGGAGGAGCACAGAGTGACAAGCTATTTCTTTCTTGTTAAAAAAAAAAAAGAGAAAAAGAAAAACGGAGGACGTGTTGTCGGGAGACGCTGTGGATTTCTCCCGTACCTGCGTGTGGATGTAGATGTCGGGATTGTGGACTTTTTCTCTTTCTTTCTGCCGGAGTTACTTTCGGAGGATCGGGCTCGTCTCTGGAGCCAGAAAGTAAATCTGCTCCGCCGCTTCTCAATGTTTTCAGCCGCCGCTGTTTGCAGCCCGCAGCCCGTCGCTCTTAAAGGAGAAGGCATGGATGTGGATCGTTGAGATTTCTTTCTTTTCTTTTTTTTTTTTTTAATTCGATGGGGTTTTGTTGTTGTTTATTTGGCTTCCACTGAGGTGAGATGGCACCGCGCTCAGTTTTTCGTGTCCGTTTAAATCCACTGTAATATTTAGGTGACATCACTGCATGTCTGGATTTAACATTTTCATTTAAAGGCCTAAATACTCAAAGTGTAGTTAAAGCTCTCTGGGGCATCTTGATTTGTCTACTTTGAGGTTTTAACTTTGAACTTAAACTTGAACGACACACTGAGAATGTTTGTATTTTCTGACGTTAATCAGCTCCACTTGTCATTTCCTCTTGTTGTTTTTGCTTTAACACGATGTCAGGTTGTTTTAAATGTTTTCTGTTGTCTGCTGTTACACAAACTAACAGCTCTTCTCTCTCTCTCTTCTCGTTTCCTCTGTGAAAAATTGCAGAAGCGCTTCATTAAAGGCTTGAGACAGTTTGGTAAAAACTTCTTCAGGATCCGGAAAGAACTGCTGCCCAACAAAGAAACGGTAAGAGTCTTTAAAAAGACACTTGTTTTTTTCCCTACGTGTTGTGCTCGATTTGTTAAAGTGTGTTTGTGACTAATAGAAAATGTTTTCAGCGTTATGTTCTGATTTTTCTCCTCATGGAGAAGAAGTGCAGCCAGAATGTTCAGATTTCAGAGGAAAGAAAAGACAAACTGTACTTTACATTAATTAGCCAGTTGTAAACAAGTTGTTCTGATTTGTTTATGGTACAGTAGAGTTTTCAGAGTGAAGCCTGTTTTTTTTTTTTTATTTCCACTCACATTAAACACCACATCAAACATGAACAAAAACCCTGAAATGTCAAGTATTTATTCAAGGACATGAATCATTTTGAATTTGTCAATCATCCAAAATCACAACAGAACAAGCGTGCTCTGATGTAAACAAACCTTTAAGACATTACGAGACAGTTTTGGCACTGGCGTCACGGCGTCAGTCTCTCAGACAGCTTCCTGGCAGGTTGACAGTCAATCACAGGAGTTTTGATTGAAGTTAGTTTATCCCATTCACACTTTACAACCGCGTTCGTGACGAGACGAGCCAGAGAGGGAGGTTTCCTCTCTCCCCCTGTGCGGTAATCACCGCCGAACGACTGTGACCTGCGTCTTGTACAAATTGGGTCAAATCCAGGCCGAACAATGATTAACCACCGTCGACCTTATTGGGTGCGACCGCCGCACCGAAAGCAAAGCAGCAGCAGTAGTTTGTTGCTCCTGTTTGGATACTGGAGGTTCTTATCTGGACTGTAACCTGCTGCAAAGCGTTGCTCCAAAGCCCTTTCACACCGTCGACTTGGCTGCTAAATTATTCTTAGATTTGTGATTCATAAGAGAGTGCAGACCTTGCTGTTCCTGCTGGAAGTGTGCCGATACAGCGCTGACACAGCCATCAAAGAAAAATCAAAGGTGTTTGTCGTGCTCCTGGTCTGCCGCGAGGTGAGAGCAGGCCGGCCCAGTTTTCTCTTTAAAAGAAAAAAACCCAAACACCACGTAAAGTCTTCGGTGTCGCCTCCTTTGTGCGCCGTGTTTTATTCCTCACAACCAATTTGAACTTCTTGAATAAGAGATTAAAGTGTGTTTCCTCACAGAGGGTTCCTTCAATTATTTTTACTGGTTTTTGAAATATACGACCAGTCCAGTTGATTGGCTATAAAGGAGGTATTAATGCAATTCAACCTGGAGGGGGAGTCGACTTGGCAGGAGAGGTAATAGACCTCCTCCAGGATCTGGGCCTGCCACCGCCACAGAGCAGGGAAAGATTAATTTTCCCCCTGCAAATGGAAAATAAACTGCCCTTTAAACATATGAAAAGATGACTGGGAGAGCGCGGGGAGGGAAGCAGCAACCTGAGGAGAAGGGGTAAAAACTGGGCGTTAGCTCAATATAGACACTGAAAAGCATGGCGGGGGAAAAAAAAAAAAAGAAAAAATCTTTGCTTATGATTGAACTTGGTTTCTCGCTGTAAGGCAGAGCGAGTGCCCGTCAATAGCCCGAGGAAGAGCTCCATTTATTTCCTACCTTTTCATTCTCAAATCCTATCTGTGGAACACGAGCACAACAATCTCTCCAGATATTTCAGATTCTTCCCCCATTATCTCCAGTCACACACGCGCCAGCGTCTCAGTTATCCCACTTGCATGCCAAGCGATCAGAGACGCTCTGCTCCTGCCCTGAGCCCCGGCCGAATGACCCCCCCCCCCCCCCCCCACACACACACCCACACCCACCCCCGAGCTCCAGAGGTTCCCGTCAGCGGCTGCTCCTCCCGCTAGCTCGATTAGCCCCCGAAGCGCCGGTGCCAAGGCTAAGCACCGAGCGCTGTGTAAACACACCAGGCCTGACTAGCACTCAGGAATGCCTTATATAAAGTCACATAAAGGCCCGGAGGGGGAAGTGGGTGTGTCCTCTGACCGTCTGCAACTGGCTCCGCTGCCACCATTTCCTTCACTCCAGAGAGGACGTCATGGAACATGAGCCGGCTGCTTCCAGCGCGCCGACAGCTCAACATGCTGAAGAGGCAGATCGCAGATAACTCTTGATATTCTCTCAGGGAATCTCCTTAAAATGGTTGTTTCTTGGGGGTGGGGGCGGGTATTCAGGGGTATTGTTCTCCGCCTCAGCTCTATAAAAAAAAATTACATCAAATTATAAAGTTTCTTTTTCATACAAACACAAACAACCAAAACAGCCAGTTGACTTATTAGTGCTCAAGTTAGAGCACATTTTATCATCTCAGACTATTTTCAGCCACCAGTTTCTTCTCAGTGTTGCTCAAGTCACAAAGTAAAATATGCACCACTGAGCAAAAACCATTTCTGCAAAGGCAACTCATGCCTGAAATTGTATTCAGCTGTTTGTGTGTTTGTTCGATGAGGGATTTTAAATTGCACCAAAAAAAACAACACGTAATTTATTTACTTCTTGCTGTCATAAAAACTTTGTTGTCCTGCTTATTTATACATCGAAGCATGTTTTATCAACAAGGCACAACCGTGGGGCAGGTTTGTATCCGTTAGCTCGCGCTAATTCAAATAATGAAGGATTTGGGTGAAACACTATACAGGAATAATGAAGTTATTCGGTTAGCTGGTGCTAAAAACACTGACCACAAGGCCCCGTAAAGAAGGAATACAGCATGGAAGTGATCCGCAGAGACGTTTGTGTTCCTGCTTTGTTTTGGCAGAAAGGTGCTGCGGCGGCACGTCAGTAGAGTTAACAGGTGAGGAGCCAGCGTGCGTGAGCGGCTCGTGTTCACGTCACTGATTAAACAAGTGTTGTCAGACGACAAACAGCCCCCACCCCCCCCCACCCCTTAACATGGTGGTGATTTCAAAGATATAATTGACTCCTGGAGTCAGACTGTTTGCGTTCGCGCTCTGGATTCAGCACCTCATTGTAATTTGTGGTGATTTTTGTTGTTTGTTTTTATGGCTTTGGTGGCGACTCTGTGTGATCATTTCCAGGGCAAACACTCACTGGGTGTATGAATTATTTTATTTAAAAAAAGAGAAATGGATGTGATTTGCGCCCCCCCCCCCCCCCCCAACTGTCATTTACAGCATGGCCGACAGGAAAACGGCGTTCTCAACACAATCTCCCAGCAGATGTTTGCCCCGGCACAATCTGTACAGACGTCAAAGTGAATTCATTGCCATGTCCTTAGCTCCGCAGCCAGAACCTTGGGGATGAGTGCGATTATAAATACTGGGGTTCAAACGCTAATTAAACCAGCCGCAAACGAGGGGGCCTGGTCCGGCTGGCAGCAGCTGTCAGTGACGTGACAGAACAGCTTCCCTGGTCGCTAAATGATATAACTTGTTTAGGCAGGGAAGTTGCTGTCGGCCGATGGAGGCACGACCAGCACGTATTGATGTTCTTTTAGCAGACCACAGGCAATTTAGCACAGCTGAGTGTAGGGAAAATCTTTTTTCAGCTTAATAGACGGGGCCCGGAGAGCGCCGGCTCCCTGTGTAATTGAGTTCTTTGGTCGGCTTCATGTTGTGAGTTTTTTTTTTCTTTTGGGGCCGGGGGGGGGGGCTTATCAGCAGCGCGCGCAGCATCAACCCTCCAGCGTGGACAAAAAAAAAAAAAAGGCTCCGTTGCCATCCAATCTGCTTTCACCGGGAAAAGCGCTTACAGCAGGAAAAACACGAGTGCTGATTCTCCAGCATGTCCATCCCTGACCTGTGAAAGCAGAGCTTATTCAGTCATTCTCCGGCAGGAAGGCAGCGCTGTCCATTTAGCCGCCTTTCACGTGCACTCCGCCAGCCAAGATCATTCACTATTTACTCTGCGTCGTCTTTGAGGCACCGCTGGGCTGTAGGTGGCTTTTTGTTTTGTTTAGTTTTTATAATATCCACACTATATATATATATATATATATATATATATATATATATATATATATATATATATATATATATATATATATCCAACCCTAAAATAAATGTCAAATAACTATGTTTGGCCTGAATTCTCCAGATCGTATTAACAACATATTTCTCTTCATTACTTTAACTTTACATCCAACTTGATGACAACAGGCAGGAAATCAAAAGCGCTGTAATCCGGGAAAAATTACCGAAACAAACAACGACCCGTTAACGCAACGTTTCAAGTGAAAACGCGTCATTTTAGTTTTAGAAAAGTTTTGCGTTTATATTTTGAGTGGCTGGAACGCTGAAAACGATGTAGTTATTATGTTGGGCCACTAGTGGGTGCTGTTGTAATGAAACTACACGTGTGCGCAGACAACAACACACTCTAAACATTAACAACGGGAGAACACAGGCGTTCTAGTGGATAGACGACCAATTTAGATTGTTATTACGGTGACTGTCAAAATAAAATTACCACGTTCCAAGAGAATATGACATGGGAGTCATGACACCATGCAGGAAACATTGTTCTTATTATTCATCTACAGAGCATGTGCAGAACAAGTTACTACAACTGTGATGCGCATTAGTATCATTTCTGAAAAGTTGCGTTTTACCCCGTTTCCACAGAGAGTGAATCGGAGCGTTTTCAAAAGGTTGCATGGCTCGGAGCACCGTTGTTGTGTAAACCGATCCCAAAACACAACAACAGTTTTCCGTTTTCACTTGATAAAGTTATAACGTGTAAAGAGGGCCCAAAAAAGAACAGCATCAGGTCCAAGTTTGGTCCAGGAAGACACCTTTATTTTGAAATACAAATGTTTAAAATCGTTACCTAATCATTGTAGTAATCATCCAATTTGCTTATATAACACTTTTATTCTGAAGTCTCCGGGTCATCAGTAGTGTTCATTGTTAACGGGTAGTTTGAATAAACATATAGTTTTATTTTTTACATATAATTTTGCCAAAAGCTTTACTCTTGACCCGCTTTACCACCATTCAACGTTTCCTGTTGATTGACGGCTCAGCCTGAACCCTGGTGGTCCTGAAGAGTCCAGAAGAGTCCGGCAGGCCAGTGCCTGTGTAGTTCTACTTCTCGTTCCACCTCAGTGGAATCAATGAGGAAGCCACGTCGGCTCCAGATTCTTGCTGCTCTAGCGGACGATCACACAGTTCGCTGTAACCACAGGCTCTCCACTCTCCCATGGCTACTAAACCAGCTCAGTTTTTTTTTTTTTTTTTTTTTTTTTTTTTACTCTATATGTTGTGGTTGGATTCAGCGCTGATTGTCCATTGTTATCGGCTGCCGGCCCTTTCTTCCTCACCCTCCTCCCCCTCCTCGGCTCTCTCCTCCTCCTCCTCCTCCTCCTCCTGCTCCTGCCAGTAACGGCCTTAACCGTTTGGCTTCATGTCAAAGCAGGGGCCTTTTGTGGCTCTGTCACAAATCTGCCAGGAAAAACAGAAACCATCTGTTCAGGCCCGGGCCTGAGAGGGGATGAGGGTGTAAATACAGGAGTTTAGCCCTCGCCCTCGGCCCTGCCGGCGCACATCGGACCACCGTCGACCGGCATTCCCACCCGCAATTCCCCCGGGAGCGCTTTGATGGTTAACCATCTTCGGGGGGTATTTTCCTCCCCTCACTCGTTCACCTCGGTTTGATGTACGAACAATTTATTTTCACATTACGAAGCTCAAACCTGCACATTCAGCTGGCAGGAGGAAAAGATGGAGCATAAATGTGCCTTTTCCTTGATATTGTGATGAATGCCAGCTGCAGTATTCTGCAAGATGGCGGCTGAAGCGGCCGACATGTTTCCCAGCCTTGAAGTTGAAGGAAGTGTTGCTGCACATAATCATGAACTCTTCATCTGCTTCACACGTATGCAGGCGACCATTTTAAGTGGCAAAAGCAGGAACGGAAGCCCTGAGTGTGGTGATAGCAGGGTAAGCCCTTTCCTTGTCGGATAATCCACGGGCCAGAAAGCTCCTGCAGATGGAAGCAGTCTAAAAGGCCTTATAATACTGAGCTTATGTTGTCACTATCTCGTGTTCTGTGGAGCTGCAGCACACTCTGTGCCGCTCGGCACTGATTTACAGCACTGGGGGGGAAATTATGGCACAGGAAGCCAGGGCCCTGTCTAGATTTCTATTTCAAGTCTTTCCATAAAATTCTTTTTTTTTTTTTTTTTTTTACAAGATACTGTCGGAACGGTTTCCGGCGGCGGTTCACGGAATTGTTTGTCTTTACGGTCACCGTCGTTTCATGAAGAAATGTCCGCTTTTACAGAGAAAACCTCAGCCGGTACAAACGCGAGCCGGCTGCTCATGCAGCCGACGAGAGGAGGAAACAGAAGGTGATGAAAGTTAAAGTGCTGCTGTGGGCGTATGGCAACATGACGGAGTGACTTTGATGGAGAAAAGTCCACCGTCGGAGTGAGCGATGGAGCCGACGTGGCTTCACGGGACGCGGGTTTGACATGCAGGCAGGCGGAGAGAGGTGATCCGTCAACATCACTTTGACACGGAGTCTCTCGGTCACGTTCGTCTCCTGTCTGCTGCTTATTTTCACCCCTGCAACGTTCTGGTGGACATTAGCGTATTTCTGTCAACACCAACCAAAATTCCGATAAATTTCATATTTTTAAAATGAGCATTTTCCGAGCTTGTATGTCAGACCCCCGTTATTACAACGTTTCAAGTGAAAACGCAGCGTTTTTCCATTTTTCCATACCGATTGAGAGTCATGACACGACAGAGGGAATTTTATTGGTACTGAGCATGTGCAGAAGTATTAACTATGGCCGTGGTATGCGTGCGCATTATCAGCATTTCCTCCATCTACACGGAGACCGAAGCCCGATCGTTTTCAGAAACTTCCACCTTGGGAGGCGTTAACGTGTAAACCGTCGCCCAGAAATCACTAAAGTTTTCTGTTTTCACTTGTAAACGTCGTGGAAACGGGGCCTCGGTTCCCCTTTTTAAATTTTTCCATTTTTCTTGGCTCCTTCAGCACAAATAGCTCCTCAGATTTACAGTGAAGATGTCGAGCTGTCTCCTTTTGTCTTCCTCTTTTCATTCTCACCCGGCTGCGCCGGCTCATCATTGCACCTGTTAATTCCCATTCAGAGGCCCGAGTTAATGTTTTCATTACCCCCGGCGTAATGTAATAGTACTTGACACAGTGTAAGTGATGGAGAGGCAGGGTGACCTTTCCCCGTGTCTGCCAAGCTGTTGTTGAGGCCGTGTCGTCGCCGGCGTGCGGCGGGGAGGCAGAGCGGCGCTGCTGGGAACAGTCATTAGGCGCCGAGCAGAGCCGGCGCTCGGCTCCACTCCACACTTTAAATCTGCACATTTCAATTACATCTCACATCAGGATGCCGGCCTCCTGCTCCAGCACCTGCGCCTTCCCGACTGGACGGGTCAGAAAGCGAGCGGCGTTCACAAAACCACGACAAAGACACACACACACACACACACACACACACACACACACACACACACACACACACGGACAAAATGTTTCCATATTCATTTAAAGGCCAGTGAATGTTCCGGTGGAGCATTAATCTTTCCTTTCTTAGGTCCTGTTTACTCGACGTTTTAAAGTGAAAACACAAAACGTTTATTGCATTAATAATAAAAGTTTGAATAATTAAAAGTTTTGCATAATAAAAAGGAAGCAAATTAGATGATCACTAAAATGACTAGTTTAAACGCGTGGTAAAGTTTTTAACATTTGTACCTTCAAATAACAGTCCTTTTTCTTTTCCTGGGCCAAATTTTAACACAATGCTTTTTATGGGCCCGTTTACACATTATAATGCTTTCAAGCGAAAATGCAAAACTGTTGTTTTAGGGTCGGTTTATACAACAATGATGCTCGGAGCCGCTGAAAAGAAATGCTGCTACTGCGCGTCACAGTTGTCGTGACTAGTTGTTCTGCTCATGCTCAGTAGATGGACAATAAGAACAATGTTTCCTGCATGGTGTCATGACTCCCAGTCCATATCCTCCTGGGACTTGGTACTTTTATTTTGACAGTCACCATAATAACAATCCAACTTTGTCGTCTGTCCACTAGAATGTCCATGTTCTCCCGTTGTTAATGTTTAGAGTGTTTTGTTGTCTGTGCAGAGGTGTGTGTGGTTCCATTCCAAAAACAAACCAACAGCTCCCACTAGTGGCCCAACATGAAAAACGACATTGTTTTCAAAACGGTGCCGCGTAAAAGCTACAAAAAACAACAATTTGTTTTCTCATGAAAAGTTGTGTAAACTGGGCCTTAGTTTCTCCTGCATGGGGAATCCATCCAGATGTGTTCATCTGCAGAAGCTGAGGACTCGAGCCGCTCCACGCCGGAGCGATGGCTTCGCCGGTGTGGCGCGTTAATTCAGGCAGGAATGTGAGACGGTTTCGTTGAGCTCCTCGGTTAATGTTCCCGGCACTGTTTCAGCCGATAAGATGGAGTCCTGCAGGCTGGAGCAGATATGAATTTCCCCTAGGAGCCACATGAAGGGAGATCTTATTAAAATGGCCCGAGTCAAACACTTTCTGCCAATCAAAGTAGTGATTGAAAAGGACTTAACTTCTCCTTAATGTCAGATGCTGGCTGGACGTGTGTGAGTGATAACGGCTTAATGGCCGGCTGGTCTGCAGCCGGCTCAGTGTTTCCAATAATATCAGCCTGCAGACAACTTCACTGATCCCTGTTGTTAGTTTCACTACCTTTTGATAGACGACATTAGCGAAAAGCTGTTGATGCATTTCAGGGACCAGCAGAGTGACTAATTCCTGTCAAGTTTCTCAGCTGAAGCGGAGAAGGAAAACAATCGATGGCCATTAAACCCCGCGGGTTGTTGAACAGCGGTTTAACGGACCCCGGACGGCGGCCGGGCGCCCTCTGGGCTTTAAAGATTACAGGTGACTTACGACTCGCCCGCCGACCGCACCGCGGCTCTGCAGGGCCGACGGAGGGAATGAGTCAGAGATGGTGGTGGAGGAGAAAGGGGCCGAGCCCCACAGGAAACTGCATAATCGTCCCCGACTGCTGTCGCCAATTTGCAGGAGTTGCATGTTGCGAGCGCGGCCGGAAAGAAGCGGTTAATATGCACGGGCTGCCTCAGCAAAGTGCTTTCTGCTCCACGATTGCATGTGTTAATGTTTCAGTTGGGTATTGATTTCCTGGCGGCCTTTTGTACACTGGATTTATCCGCCCGGCTCGCCGGCGAGCGCACCCCTCCGAATGTTTGATTAAAGTTCAATTGACTCTTCCAGTGAAGGGGCGAGGAGCCATTTCACTCCCTATTTGTAGCGCCAAAGCTCTGCCTGACATGTTCTTTTGTTCCCATTCAACCTCCTGCCACCCAGGCAGCCACCACTGCACTGATCCTAATATCCCCGCATTCAGCCAGCCTCCTCGCCTAATCCCGGGACAGACAGGCCGCAGCACAAACATGCCCGGTCCACCGCAAACCCTGGCACGGAGTGACCCGCTCCGCCGCGGAGCGCCGTGCCGCGTGCTAATGGGGGCTTTCCACATATTTATTTCCACCAGACTGCAGATATCTCACACAAGCAGCTTTTGTCGATTTTTCAACAACTTCAACAGATTGACCTCAAATCCTTTTAATTCAGTTTTCTCTGTGCGATCAGAAGCGAGGATTCCTTCCCACGGCTAACAAACACGTGTCGTGTTCTGGTGGAAGCTTCCAACCGAAGCAGCTCGCTTTGCTTCACAGCCACATTTCATCTCAGTGGATCCGAACCAGTAAAATGAATCAAACGCCTAGTTTTTTTATTTCATTCACTTTTTAGACAGTACGGTACCTGAAATTGTAGTTTATGGAATCCAACCTGCAACGATGCAGTGAACCGGAACCTGACGCATCTAAGACAAGATTCCTTCAGCTTGAATGTTTTCATGATCTCATCCTCGGACCCGTTTTCAAGGGAAAACAGCCACTATAAACTATTAGAAAACATCTCCCGAGGTAGAACTTTTCGAAAACGTAGCCCCGTAGCTTGATTTTATTGATTGACTGTAAAATTATGACCTCCATTCTTATTCAAACCGTGTCCCCCGGTGGACAGATTGGGAACAGCAGTTACAAATCAGATGACGACTTTTAGGTCATTTCTAGAATAATTATCCTTCAGGCCTGATTGAACTTTCCTCTGGTCGGTTTTTGGCCTTTTGACATTTCCTCATCAAACATTATTATAGTCATAAATAAGGCAGAAAAAAGTGATGCACTTTGAATCAATGTTAACCAAAATCCAGAATAATCTCTGTCCCGACTAGTAACATGATACATGAACAACTTTCCCAGATATTTTTTACTTTGTTTGTTTGAGTTGATTTTCTTGTTTGAATCAGCCTGTATTAACTCTCCTCTCTGGTTGTGTTCTTTCAGGGAGAGCTCATTACGTTCTACTACTACTGGAAGAAGACCCCCGAGGCGGCCAGCTGCCGAGCCCACCGCCGACACCGCCGTCAGCCCGTCTTTCGCCGCATCAAGACGCGGACCGCTTCCACACCTGTCAACACTCCCTCCCGGCCGCCCTCCAGCGAGTTCTGTACGTACACTCGACCTCTCCCTGGGAGGGAAAAAGGGCGAAGCTGAGTTGAGGTGTGTGTGTGAAGTATGTGTTGTGTTTGTTTATTTCAGTGGACCTCAGCTCAGCCAGCGAAGATGACTTTGACAGTGAAGACAGCGAACAGGAGCTGAAGGGCTACGCCTGCCGCCACTGCTTCACCACCAGTAAGACTCTCGCCCGCCGTACAGACTAGTCTGGCTATTCTGGTCCCGTCCTGGGATCCGTGCGCTCCGGCTCAGTGTGACAGATGGGCATCAGAAGATGTCGGGACTAATTTGATCAAACAGGACGTCTCCCTCCGCCTCGTTATCATTCCCGTCTTTCCACACAGCTGCTTCCCATCTGATCACACTTTGGTTGCCGCCGTCACAACAAGGGTGGCTAATAAACTCTGGCTTCATGGCGTTAACCCCGTGTAGACCTTATTAGCACGTCAACACGGAATGCAGTAAAGGGCTGGTTAGATATCGTTCTCCCCTTTTTTGAGATGTAATATTTACCGAGCTGTCCTGCTGTCACATCATTTGTACGTGTTGTTTGTGCGTCTCGGTGCCGGCGAGCTTCTTCTCACGACTGTAAATGGGTTTTCCTCAGCCTCCAAGGACTGGCACCACGGGGGCCGCGAGAACATCTTGCTGTGCACCGACTGCCGCATCCACTTCAAGAAGTACGGTGAGCTGCCTCCCATCGAGAAGCCTGTGGACCCGCCGCCATTTATGTTCAAACCTGTCAAAGAGGAAGAGGATGGACTCAGCGGGAAGCATAGCATGAGGACCCGACGGAACCGAGGCTCGGTGAGACAGCGTCCTTCACACATCTGGCTGTTTTCAGCTCGTCCTCAAAGGAACTCTGAGCAGGACAAATAGTCCGTGTGATGCTTGATTTCATTGCTTATTATAAAAAATAAATAATAAATGTGGAGTATTTAATCAATACTGTTAGTTACTGTTAGTTGATTAGTTGAAAATATCCAAAACCCTGTCGAAACGATGGCAATAGATTTTTGTTCAGGGAACCAAAGTCATCATACAACCCTGGTGTAGCTCATGTTGACTCTCGTCACAGATGTCGACGCTACGCAGTGGTCGTAAGAAGCAGACAGCCAGTCCCGATGGCCGAGCCTCGCCAACCAACGAGGACCTGCGCTCCAGCGGGCGCACGTCGCCCAGCGCCGCCAGCACCGACAGCACCGACAGCAAGACGGACTCCATGAAGAAGCCGAGCAAGGTAAGCCGCACGCAGTCCCTGAGACACAACACGCTAAACTGTGAGCGTTACCGTAACAACCCCGCTGCTTCTGCTCCGCAGAAGATCAAAGAAGAAGCTCCGTCACCGATGAAGAGCGCCAAACGGCAGCGGGATAAGGGGGCGTCGGACACGGAGGAGCCAGAGAGGAACGGCGCCAAGAAGACCAAGACACAGGTGAGTGTACGCTCTGCGTTTGACTCGTTCACACGTGTTTGGGTGTTTTTATGCTCAGCCGTCTCTGTCCTCCGTCCACCAGGAGCTGAGTCGGCCGGATTCGCCCTCAGAGTGCGAGGGAGAGGGAGAGGGCGAGGGCGAGAGCTCCGACGGGCGCAGCATCAACGAGGAGCTGAGCAGCGATCCTAAAGACATTGATCAGGACAACCGCAGCTCCTCGCCGAGCATCCCGAGTCCGCGCGACAACGAGAGCGACTCAGACTCGTCGGCGCAGCAGCAGCTCCTGCAGAGCCAACACCCGCCCGTCATCCAGTGTCAAGCGGGCGCCTCGGCCGCCTCCTTGGCTCCGCCCCCGCCGACGACCTCGGCCCCCTCGCTGCCCCCGCAGGTCTCCCCCACAGCGGCCTCCGCCTCTCTACCTCCCCAGCCGCTGCCCCAGACGAGCCCCATGTCTCTCATCCAGTCCGGAGCGTCGCTCCACCCTCAGAGGCTTCCCTCGCCACACTCACCCATCACTCAGGCCCCGCCCCCCGGACCCCTGGTCCCACCTCAGTCGTTACCCAGCCCGCACCACGGCCCCATGCCCCCGATGCCACACCCCCTGCAGCCCGGCCCCTCACACATGCCTCATCCGCACGCCATTGCCCCTCAGGGATTCCCCGTGGGTCCATCTCAGGTCCCGCCCCCGCCGGTCCCCGGCCAATCACAGCAGAGGCCTCACACGCCTCCTCCTCAGTCGCAGTCGTCCTCTCAGGGCGGAGGCCAGCCTCCCCGAGAGCAGCCGTTACCCCCCGCCCCCATGTCCATGCCTCATATCAAGCCCCCTCCCACCACGCCCATCCCCCAGATGCCCACGCCCCAGTCCCACAAACACCCAGCCCACGTGTCGGCGCCGCCATTTCCTCAGATGCCTTCGAACCTGCCGCCGCCTCCGGCCCTCAAACCCCTCAGCTCTTTATCCAATCACCACCCGCCCTCGGCTCACCCGCCCCCCCTGCAGCTCATGCCCCAGGGGCAGCAGCTCCAGCCCCCGCCGGCACAGCCACCGGTCCTCACGCAGTCCCAGACGCTCCCGCCGTCGGCCAGCCACCAGCCTCCCCCGGCCCCGCCCCTGCCGCCCTCCGCAGCGGCTCCACACCCCAACGGACCACCTCAACCGTTCTCCTCCCACTTCAACACAGTTCTACCTCCGAGCGGCCCCCCTCCCTCCTCGTCGGCGCCCATGCCCAGCTTGCAGCCGCCGTCGTCCTCCGCGCCGTCCTCGTCCATATCCATGCCGCTGCCCGCCTCGGTGCCGTGCTCCGGGCCGGGACAGGCGATGCCACCCGTGCACATCAAGGAGGAGCCGCTGGATGAGACGGACGAGCCGGAGAGCCCCCCGCCCCCGCAGAGGAGCCCCTCCCCCGAGCCCACGGTGGTCAACACGCCCAGCCACGCCAGCCAGTCGGCACGGTGAGTCCATCAGCTCCCACCGATAACCGGCGGTGAAAAGCAGCAAGGGAGTTTGTTTCCTTTGGAATAATAAACTAATAAAAGCATTAAAAGTATGAATTAAAGGTTTATGTTTCCTCCCTGCAGGTTCTACAAGCACCTGGACCGCGGCTACAACTCCTGCGCCCGGACAGATTTCTACTTCACGCCGCTCGCCTCGTCCAAACTGGCCAAGAAGCGAGAGGAAGCTCTGGAGAAAGCCAAGAGGGAAGCGGAGCAGAAAGTTCGGGAGGAGAAGGAGCGCGAGCGGGAGCGAGAGAAGGAGCGAGAACGAGACCGTGAGCGGGAAAAGGAAGCCGAGCGAGCAGCGGTGAGTCGCCGCCTCTTTTCTCTTTTCTGTCTCACCGCTTCCAGGTTGTTGTTTTTTCTTGATTCATCAACTCGACTTGTCTCCGCCCACAGAAAGCGTCCAGTTCCTCCCACGAAGGCCGGATGGGCGAGCCTCAGATGGCCGGCCCCGCTCACATGCGCCAGCAGTACGAAGGCCCGCCCACCACGATTGCCGCGGTGCCTCCGTACATCGGCCCCGACACGCCGGCGCTCCGCACGCTCAGCGAGTACGCCCGGCCGCACGTCATGTCGCCCACCAACAGGAACCACCCGTTCTTCATGTCGCTGAACCCCGCCGACCCGCTGCTGGCGTACCACATGCCCAGCCTGTACAATGCCGACCCCGCCATGAGGGAGCGCGAGCTGCGGGAGCGTGAGATGCGTGAGCGGGAGATCCGGGAGCGCGAGCTGCGGGAGAGGATGAAGCCGGGCTTCGAGGTGAAGCCGCCGGAGATGGACACGCTGCACCCCTCCACCAACCCCATGGAGCACTTCGCCCGGCACGGCGCCATCACGCTGCCGCACATGGCCGGCCCCCACCCCTTCGCCTCCTTCCACCCGGGCCTCAACCCGCTGGAGCGTGAGCGGCTCGCCCTGGCGGGGCCGCAGCTGCGGCCCGAGATGAGCTACCCGGAGCGGCTAGCGGCGGAGAGGCTGCACGCCGAGCGCATGGCGACCGTCGCCAATGACCCCATCGCCCGGCTGCAGATGTTCAACGTCACGCCGCACCACCACCAGCACTCGCACATCCACTCCCACCTCCACCTGCACCAGCAAGACCCGCTGCACCAAGGTGAATGAAAGCCCTGCGCACACACACACACACACACACACACACACACACACACATTATGAATTAAACACACACATACACTTTTAAATTAAGAATTAAACACAGACACTTTGCAGTTTATTCGTACGTTAAAATTCTTCCCGACCTGAGAAACGCTGCATCATGTTAGCGACTAAGTTCACATGACAGCGTTTCGCGTCTACGTTAACGTCGCACTCGGAGCCGCGGAAAATGCAACTCCCCCCCCCCCCCCCCCAAAAAAAAATCTCTCACTTTGTCTCCATGGAAACGGAGGAAAACAGAACTTTAAGTTAAACTTTTTTTAACTGGCCAACGCCACCTCGTGGCCTGGCATGCTAACTACATCATTTCCCGTGTTTCCATGGAAACAGACATCGTTTAACACAAAACTGTTCTGAAACCAAAACCACACATTTCCCCGTGAAATTGCGAAGTCTACTTTTTCCAAAGTGTGTTTACTTTTTCCAAACTGACTTTTGGCTTGAAATTCATAACTGAACTCTTATTTTATCACAACATCACACGTTGTTTATTTTCTGAATGTTTTAATAAATCTGTTTATGAATTTATGTGAATATTTACTATATTATTTATCAACTTTAAAACTGTGTTTCGAACTGAAAAGTTTCTGTAATCAGGATCAGAGAAACACTGATGGTTTGGTAACTTAATGAAAAGTTTTTCTAAGTGATTCTATTGAATGTGTTTCTCCTCTCAGAGCTTTAAAGAGTTTTTAAACGTGTTTTTTTCAGCCTTACGAGCTGATTTGATGATTTTTACGGTTAAGCTCGTTGTCGTGTGCTCTGAGAGGAGAAACGTGATATGATGAATGAGTGACCTTTGACCCCCAGACACTGACCCCCAGAAGGTGGTGGTGAATGTCTTGTGTGTCCTCCAGGTTCCGGGGCCCACCCGCTGGCCGTGGACCAGCTGGCAGCCGGACCGCACCTCGCCCGCTTCCCCTACCCGCCCGGCGCCATCCCCAACCCGCTGCTGGGCCAGCCGCCGCACGAGCACGAGATGCTGCGCCACCCGATGTTCGGTGAGTCTCCGCCCGTTGCTCCGCCCCTGACTCCGCCCACCGCCTGGGGTCCGGGTTCTAACCCTCTGCGTGTCCCGCAGGCACGCCGTACCCGCGGGAGCTGCAGGGCGGCCTCCCTCCGCCCATGTCGGCCGCCCACCAGCTGCAGGCGATGCACGCCCAGTCGGCGGAGCTGCAGCGGCTCGCCATGGAGCAGCAGTGGCTGCACGGACACCACCACATGCACGGCGGCCCGCTGCCCGGCCAGGAGGACTACTACAGGTCCGAGTCCGACCAGAGCCCACGTCCACTCTGACCCGCTGACCTCCAGACTAACGTCTCTCTCTCTCTCTCTCTCTCTCTCTCTCTCTCTCTCTCTCTCTCTCTCTCTCTCTCTCTCTCTCTCTCTCTCTCTCTCTCTCTCCCTCCTCCAGTCGGCTGAAGAAAGAAAGCGACAAGCAGCTGTGAGGGAGGCGGCGCCCGGCGGGGGACAGGAAGTCGTCACAGAGCGGTCCTGTGAACACGCTCGGCCAAGCGGGTCGTCTGAGAATCCTCCTCGCGTCCTTCTCCTTCCTGTCCAGGACTTTTTTTGTTTTGTTTTGTTTTATTTTGTTTGTTTGTTTTTCTTTTTCTTTTTTTTTTTAAATATTCTTCTGCTTTTCTGGGACTTTGTTTGGTTTCTAGCCGGTAGCGACGACGTCCTCCAGACTCCTGCATGAAAAGCTTCCCGACGTTCTTTTGTAGGTGCTAGAACGAGACACTGTGCTTTTACCCAGAGGAAAAACAAAAACAAACGGTCAGAAATAACAAGTGCTATCTTAAATTCAACATTTATTTTATTACATTGTTGGAGGTTTTTTCATAATTTGGAGAGAAGCTGCAGCATGGCGTTTTCCAGCCTGTAAATAGTATATATAAACATATAATTATTATTATAATTATTATTATTCCTCGGTGTGGACTCAAGTCGTTTATAGTTTTGAAGCATTATCCCTTGTTTCAGAGGGGAGCCGGCGACACCGGCGTCTCACACACACACACACACACACACACACCTCGCCTCGCCACGCCACGCCCGCCTCATCCGTTCGTCAGAATGTGTAAAACTCTGCGTCGCGTCGAGTCCGAAGACGCTTGAAGTGACTCGGCGTTCGCCGGCGCTTCTTCTGTGGAGCATCGAGAAGAACCAACGTTGCACTGAAGGAGAATCCTCAAGCTTTTTTTTTTTTTTTTTTTTTTTAAATGAATTTCAACGATCTGTCGTGTTTAACGAGTTTTTCTTCATTTTCATTTTTTATTTAGTTTTTTTTTTTATTTTCACGTTTTTGGCGCCTGGAAGTTGTTTTAAAGCATCGGGACCTGGACGCTCACGCTCATGCAGAACTCTCAGATCGTTCTGTGGATATTTGTGAGTCCCCCCTCTCCCTCTCCCTCTCCCCCCTTCATCATCATCATCATCATCATCACCCCCCGGATGGCTGTAATACTGTTCACTGTGACACTCGAGAGGGCGCCGCCGCTCTCCCCTCGTCCCGTAGCCATGGCAACACTCCTGGAAGACTGTTTGACCGTCATGGCCGCCTGGAAAACTGTGTTTAAGTTGGTTTTAGCCGTTTGAAGACAAAGTGACCACGTCGCCCCGTCGCTTCAGCACACTCGAGGCGCCCCCCCCCCTCATTCCCGAAAGCCCGACAGCCGCCGCCCACCTCCCGTCCATCCTCCTCCTCCTCCTCTTCCTCCTGACGACTCCTCGCCTTTTACTCCTCTTTTGGTGTCTCCGGAACCTTCGATGTTAAGTGTTGTCAATGGTTTAGCTTCTTGTTTCAAAGCGGCAATAGCAGAATGTAAATTCTGACTGCTAAGATTTATATATATACCGGTATCTCCAAGCTTATTGTATATATGAGTAGTCGCCATGGGATGACACAATGTAAACAAAAAGTAGAATAAGAAGAAGAATTGTGAGTCCTGTGTTCTCTCCATTTGAGTATTTTGTAATTTTTTTGAAAAATTTGTGGAATTAAAATAAATGACTAAGTTACACCACAGAGACGCCGCGTCCGTCTTCCTTCTGTCTTCCTTCTCTCCATCTTCCTTCTGTCTTCCTTCTCTTCATCTTCCTTCTGTCTTCGTCTTCCTTCTCTTCATCTTCCTTCTGTCTTCGTCTTCCTTCTCTTCATCTTCCTTCTCTTAATCTTCCTTCCTTCTCTTCATCTTCCTTCTCTTAATCTTCCTTCCTTCTCTTCGTCTTCCTCCACTGATCACGACGGTAGAAGCTCGTCAACGTTGCGGCGCTGCAGAGGAAGAACATCAAAGCTGAACCGTGTGTGTGTGTGTGTGTGTGTGTGTGTGTGTGTGTGTGTGTGTGTGTGTGTGTGTGTGTGTGTGTGTGTGTGTGTGTGTGTGTGTGTGTGTGTGTGTGTGTGTGTGTGTGTGTGTGTGTGTGTGTGTGTGTGTGTGTGTGTGTGTGTGTGCTTGTTGACTCGTCTTCACCTCAAGACGTCAAAGGAGAAGCTGCTTGAAAAATTCATCTCCTCTTCTTCCTCCTCCTCTTCCTCCTCCTCTTCCTCAGCAGTGGAGATCTTCTCACTTTGTCTCCTTCAGGCCAAATCTAAAAATCTGTTCTGAATTAAAAGAAACGCTTCAGCTGCTCAGTTTGTGTTTCTGGCAGCAGGTCAGACATGGAGACTCTTCCTCCTCCTCCTCTTCCTCTCTCTCACTCTTTCTTTCCTCTTCCTCCTCTTATTCCTCCACGTTCTCCCTCTCTTCTTTTCACTAAAAACGATGAAGGTTCCATATTGGGCCACTAGGGGGTGCTGTTTGTTTTTGTCGCTTTTCTTGTTTTCAGCCATTTTAGCATTTTTGTATTTTTTTTTCGGGGGGGGGACGTTTTAGTGGATTTGCCGGTTCTAACGGTTCAATATTTCAACTGTTTTTAGTTTTTTTTTTGTTTTTTTAATTTTGGGCCACTTTGTTTCATAGATGTTTTTGCCATTTTTAGCCACTTAAGATCTCAAAGCATTCCAGTTTGTTTAAATGTAATCAAATTTTTGCTGTTTTTATATTTTTCCACATTTTGTACTGATTTTAAATATTCCTGCTTCTTATTTTTGGATTTTCGCTGTTGAAACCGTTTTTTGCTTTTTTTTTTAAGCCTGATTGAACGTTTTACGGGAAGTTGCATCGTTTTTGTGTTTTCTGCTTCGTGCACTGGAGCATCAAGTGTTTGTTTTTTTCCTTCTTCAGTCGTTTCGAGCCGTTTCTGCTCTTTATCCTTTTCAAGTTTTTGTACAAATTTTAATTATTATAGCTTTTGTTGTTTTTTGGGGCGGCAGCAGCTCCCGAGTCTTCTAATGATATCCTGCTTTCACATTCCTGTCATAGCCGATCTGGATTCTCTGCTTTCTGCAGCAGCAGTGCGGCCACTGGCCTTGTGCATTCCTCACACACACACACACACACACACACACACACACACACACACACACACACACACACACACACACACACACACAGCCTCTAGTTGTGTGTCCATTGTGTGAGTGTGATTCGAGGCCTGCGGCCCGAGTGGTAGGAACTCTTTGTTGGCCAGGTCGGGTTCCTCGCTGGCGGAGCGGAGACAAAGCGACGCTCGCACGCCAGACTTCCCGGCTCCTCTTTAATGTGTTTGTCATAAAGCGAGCAGCTGGCAGAGCGTCCCGGTCGGGGCCGTCCCGCCGCCTCCAACCCGCCTGAGCTCCGTCACACTCGCACACACTCCCGGCTCTCGACTCAACCGGCGGAAAGTCTGAGAGGACGAGGAGACGACTGGACCTCCGGTCCACAAAATACTGACGCTCTTGGTGGTTAAATTGGACAGAGCGTTCCACCAAGTCCAGGAGAGTCGGGACTGGGAGTCGTGACACTCTGGAGGAAACCTTGTTCTGATTGTCTCTACTGAGCATGTGCAGAACTACTCATGCTCCAGTAGCAACGTTTTCACCGTCTACATGGAGACGGGCCCCAAGCGTTTTCTGAAAATGTTGTTTACAAAGTGTAAATATACAAACAGGATATTTCTTTGTGGATTTATTCATTTTGAATATTTATATTAAATATAATTGTGTTTAATTATTCAATTAAATTTTATTTTATTCTATTTAATTTAATTTCATTCTATTTCATTTCTATTTTTTCTATTAAAGTTTAATTTGATCTATTTAATTGAAATTTATTCTATTCAATTTTAATTTAAAATTTCTTCTATCCTCTCAAACTAGAAGCTTTTTCCAAAGGGAGGGTTGGATTC
>NC_137630.1:30238964-30286464 GCF_963383615.2 Lipophrys pholis
ACAAACTTAACTGGAGCCTCAAAACACGTTTAACATTTATTTTCAAAACATTTGGATTTATGAAGATAAATTGTGTTTCATGTTGCATTCATGAAGTTTCATTTACAATTCAGGATAATTTAAATGTCAAGTGCGTTATAAAATGTATATTATTACATTATTCTTCCTATTATTATTATTATTATTATTGTTAGTAGTAGTAGTAGTAGTAGTAGTTGTAATAATAATAAATATTTCATTACATTTTCAGCTGTTTATCTAATTTTAAAGGTTTCAAACTTTTTTTCAGCTTTTTCTAAGACATTTTAGCAGTTTTAACAGTTTTAACTCTTTTTAAAAAAGTTTTTTCCCCTCCCATTATTTTAGGTGATTTCTAAAGCTGTTTTAACAGTTTCTTTCCCCCTCATTTCTTGTGGTTTAGGTATTTTTATCCACTTTATCCATTTTAGTTGAGTCTCTTTAAAAGTCCTTTTTTACCTGATCACCATGAATCCTCTTTACTTGTACAAACATGATGATCAAACAAAAGCTACTGAACGTTTCTGTTTCTTATAAACAAATAAAAATACAAACCTAAATCAGCGTATTTACAAAGAAATAAAAAGATAAAAGAGTTTGAATGATATTCAAATTATTGTGATATTTATCAGCGACTAGTTATTATATTAGTGAATTAAAAGTTCTCAGTTGTACTTGAACAAGAGTCTGAATCCTTTATGGCCAAAATGTTTTGTGACTTTTCACCAAATAAAAAACCGTAACCCTAATGAGGAAAATACTGTTGATAAATCTGTACAGTTTTAATTAAACTAACTAAGCCTGTGTCTTACTTTAAAGGGGACATATCATGCTAAATCCACTTTTTTAGCCCTTAAATGCATTTTGGTGTATATTTAGAGTGTTTAGAAGTACAGAAAAGTTCAAAGTAGTCTCTTCAGGTGCTCCGTTGATATCTTTATATTCTGTTTTGGTCATATTTTGCGATCGGTTTCGATTTTTCTATTCTCTATTACGTTTTTTGAACAATGACGTCACAGTATTCTCAGCGGAACTGCCAAATTAGGACATCGACATTTCGAGCAATCCGCCATTTTTGTTTCTCGCTGCGATTTTGTAGTCCAACCGAAGTTACGAGAGGATAAGTCGAAATGTTCGGTTGTTGGATGTAGTAACCCACAAGCTTCGTTACACCGTCTCCCAGCATCAGAACCTTTTCCAAGTGCCTGGTTGAGTTTTATTTTTCACAGAAATGTACCCACATCTGTGGGTAAGGTCATTTTTGTGTGCGCGAAGCACTTTAAGGACGACTGCTTCAGCAACCTCCGCCAGTATAAAGAAGGATTTGCCGAAAGACTTGGTCTGATTGAGCGGTCAGTTCCTTCTATCTATGGAGACGACGAACAGAGCACTTCGGTAAGCTGTATATAACGCTAAAAAGTGTGATGATAAGACGTCCCTGTCATTGTTTTGTTAGCATTAGCAGTTGCACCGTCTTCATATGTTAGCGCTGTGTGCTCGTTTTAGATTAGAATGTAACTTCTGTGTTAAATAGTCGTTGTAATACAGGCAGTATTGTAGTAGTGGGCATGGATGGAGAAGTTAGTGTAAATATAGTAACACACCATTGCGTTACATCCATATGAAGACGTTGTTCTGTAGGTGCATCATCGTCATTTTCATCTCGCTCCGCCGGGTCCGACTCTGGCTCCAACATGTATGGCTGGATGGACAAATCTTCCGTTGTTGACATTTTGTAAATAATGTGTGAATATAAAGTTTCTGCGCCGCTAGATAATTGTATCTGTTCTATCAAACTACAAAGATGGCCGAACAGGGTGACGTTGAACCGAGTGTGACCTCTGCAACCTGGAGAGGAGGAGGGGTATGAAGTGTCTCATTTGCATTTGAAGAGACCGCCCCAAAACGAGTTGCTCTCAGAAGCGCATCAGAAAAGGGGTTGAAAAGGGGCCTGTGGAGCTCTAATAATGAGGAATTCAGACCCAAGCATTGCAGTTTCGCGTTGTATAGACCACAACTGTATGATTTATATGTAAAAAGGAAGGATTTAAAAGCATGATATGTCTCCTTTAAGTGTTATAAGAATATTTTTACCATTTTGCACTTTTTTTTTTTTCACATTTTCTAAACCAGGGGTGTCAAGCATAAAGCCTGTGGGACAAAACCGGCCCGCATGAGGCTCCAATCCCACAAAACCACCAAGGAAATGGTTGAAGGTTCATAGAAAACAGATTTAGTGGACAAAACAAAACACTGAGACCAAAGCTCAGATGAAAGCATGAAAGCTACGTCGATGATATAAAACTAACGTGAAAGCCATGCTGTCTGGGTGAGTTTGTGAAAAAAATACATAATAAAACAGCTATAGGGGAGGTTGTTTTGGACATTTTTCTGTATTTTTTTATCATTTTGTATAATTAAAATTGGCATCATGTTGAGATTTAAGTAATTTCCCCTAATAATTATTAGATTTTTGTGAAAATATCGACATTTTCATGATGTGTATTTTGCACCAACAACAAAGAAAACTGTAAAAGTTTCAATTTAAAAGTTTTTATTGGACTATTTCACCCACTGGAGATGAAATTGGACTGTTTGTGGCCCTTAAAGCAAAATGTGTTTGACAAACCTGATCAAGTTTTTAACCTTGAAGTTGAAATCTTTCAGCAGCTGTTTTACTTTTCTGGACATCCTTGTGGAACGTGGCGCACGATGAGGTTTGGCGTACGTCAGAGGAAGAAATCACTGATTTTACATGAATTTTTCTAAGTTTCTAGGGGGCGCTGTGGAGCCATTTTGCCCCGGCCATGTTTGAAACCAATGAATTATACATACATTTTCACGAGGCAGGATTTTTGTGTGAAGCGTCATCCTCCTACGTGACACCAAGGATCTTTCATGATCCTTTTCAAGTTTATTACATTGAAAAAGGCCAAAATGATGACATTACTGCTTGTTGAAAAAGTTTTCTTCGTGGAGCCCCCATAGATTGACGGAAGAGCCGCAGGTTGCAGACCCCTGACCTCAGTACTTTACACGATTACAATAATGTGAGTATTTGTATTTAGTTACTTCCAGCCCTAGAAGTTCAACTGAAAGCGACAGAGAACACGAGGACGGTCCAACAAAAACATGAGGCTGATAAGAAGCAAGAAAGAAATAATCTAAATCATCTCAGAAACTCAGATGTTTTGCCCCAGAAGCTAAATGTTGCTGATGTGTGAGTTTAGTTTTAAATCCTCTCTGTGGGGACTGACCACAGGGGGGCGCCACAGCACCAACCCCCGCAGTGTTTGTCCTTTCTGCACTGTAATAAAGCAAATTCTCTGACATTTCACTGTATTTTACATCATTAAATTTGACTTTATGTTGAGATTTTAGTCATTTTCAGTAGTGATTGTTTAGTTTTATCAAAGTTTGAACATTTTCCTCTGGAATACTCCACAACGCCACAACAACGAAAAGCTTGTAGGTTTAAATTCAAAGGTTATTATGTTACTATTTTACCGGTTATTCCCACTCAAGATTATATGGCTCCTGAAGTAAAAAAGTATTTTTGAAACTACAATGAAATATCCTCAAGGTTGGATAAACAAAAACAAGCTTCTTCAACCTATTATATTATTGGACGACTGTTCCTCAATTGTTGCATTATTACTGATTTATCACATTATGAGCTTTATCATAATGGAAAAGGACAAAATGATAACATTAGTGCTGCAACCTGCAGCTCTGGAGCCAAATGTGGCTGTTCAGCTCCTCTGTAGCGGCTCCATGAAGCTTTCAGAATACATAATGCAAATAAACATTTTGCTTTTATTTTAATTTTATTTGCATTCCAAACTGATTAAAAAAAAAAGTGATAATCTCGACGATAAAAACTGATCGAGAAGCTAAAACTTAAAAATGGTGAAAAAATTTTTTTTAATTGCAAATATAGTTTTATTAGGAAAATGTGAAAGAAAAAAATAGAACATTTTAAAAAAAATTATAGAAATAAGGCAAAAAAAAAAATTATGAAAAAGAAATAAAAGAAAAAAATCAAGGCAAAAGGAAAAAAAAGGATGAGATGGAAAAATATAGAAAAAGAAAAAAGGAAAAAAATAAAAGAAAAAATTTGAAAAATTTAGGAGAAAATGGGAAAAATAATATTGTAGTATAGCTAAAAAAGAGCTAAGAGGTTAAAAACAACTCTAAAGCTAAAAATGTAATAAAATATGTTTATTTATTTCTCTCCATGAACACAATCTCAGTTTTTGTAGTAAAGCAATGTTTAAATGCTTCTTTTCTTGATTTCAGATCATTAACATGACATGACAGACAAATTAGATTTGGTGAAAACGACTCTTTGTGATCATGAAGGCTGCAGATCTCTGCGTTAGTGGAGGTTCCAGGCCTCCATCTCAGTTCTTCTTCTAACTTCAGAATCTCTAACTCAGTTTAACTTCCTGATTTTAAGCGTTGAATGAGACACGAGGATTAAAGGAGCAGACGGACTCTGAGAGATGAAGCAGATTAATTGTTTACTGCTTATTAACTCCTGTTATTTGTGGGCGGGGCTCCTCTTCGTATCACATCCTGATGCCAGGTGAGAGCGTTGGATCGTCTCATCTTCACCGTTCACCGTCACTGAATCGGTGAGAAGAAAGAAAGAATCCAGGAAGAAACTGGGCAGGAGGCCTGAGGAACTTTTACTGTGAAAATAAATCAAAACAACAGGGCGGTCATGGAGAGTGTGTTTATGAGCCCTGGTGGACTCTAAAGGTGAGAGAAGAGGAAGTTGGAATCCCCGAGTGCGACCATTGACCTCCAGCGGCTCCCCGGACGCCACACCAGCAGCCCACTGCCCCCAGCATGGAGAGTTTAAGGTTAACTGAAGAGATCCTCCCCACTGGGAATAAAGTCTGATCCTTTCCCAGCCGTCGTTCCAGGAGGGCTGATCACACCGTGTATTTATATACATTCACTTGGAACAACGCTATGGGTATTTATAGGCTGTTTTTTCATACAGCCGATAATAATTTGTTCACAGTTTCTTATTCTAATTTTCAGTGCCAAGAATGACTGAAGCTGATGAAAAAATTAAAAAAAAAATTGTGAAGGCAGGCAGATACACACTTTTCTCATTAGAAAGTCACTTTAGATTAAATATTTGTTCTATATTCTTTAGATTTGCTTCTAACTACTACTACTACTTTATTCTTGTGTTCTTCTTATATTTTTGTGCGTCCCTCCTCACTTGTATAACAATTTTTTGTTAGATTTTCTGTATTCACTGAGGTGTAATGCCACCCTTGGCCACCGGGTGGTACTATAATCATTCACTAGGAGTTTACTTGTTGACGCGTCACTATGAGGATAAAGTGCAGAGACGTGGAGGAGCCAGTAGGAGGTGCTGGAGGCCCGTGAGAGAAGGAGCCTCTAGAACCGGAGGTTCGACATGTGAATGTGCAGAAGAGGCTGCTCAGGATTAGTTTACTGATTCAAATTGTTTTCATAATCCTCAACATTCTCACCGTGCTTCATAATCTATTGTCACTAGATGTTTTAACTTTAACTTTAACTGTACTGAACTCTTTTACTTCTCAAACCTGCTTCACTCATTTCAACCTTTCGGTTCCATTTAGATAAATGACGGGAGCCTTGAATTCACTTGTTATAACAAATGAAGGAGTTTTCACTCAGTGGACAGTTAAAGAAATTCACATTTACACTGAGAAAAGCTCAGCCTCCTCGCAGTACTCTGCTTTTTTTCTGTTTTTCTTTTCCTGAATGTTAAAAAGAATCACGCCACTATGCGGATTATAGTAATTTCCACAAAGATTAGAGTGTGGGAGGAGGAGTGGGGTGGTATATATATATCTCTGTATACTTATATATATCTGTGTGTGTGTGCATTTGCATGTTTATGTGTGTGTGTGTGGGGGATTGGGGGTCATCGGCAGCGTTCATTATAATGACACCTTCACCTTTTCACCTCTCCCACAGTTCCTGAAAGCATCGCGGTGGATCTGCTGGTTTCAGTGGAAGAAAAAGAGACTTTAAGGTACAGAGTAATAAACTTTATGTGTCTCTGCTACGGATCATGAGACCATCAGGTGAGATCAGGTGCATCGGGCCTCCATTGGACATATTATAGTAACTTCTACTTTGTCTTCAGAAAAAGGCTGGATAGATTATTTAGTTTTAAATTACTCGAGACATTGAGAACACTGAAAACTTCACATACTCACTTTGAATAATGTTGTACAAACAGTTCCCTTTATTAAACGTGAATATACATTTAGATTTTTATCACAGACTCATGAAAAGGTAAATATATATATATTCCCTCACCTTGGTGAGTTAAGTTAGATGACGTTTACACGAGTTTGAAGTAAATAAAACGCATAATTCTTTTGTTTTTGTTTCTGAAAAGTTTTGTATTTACATGTCAATGTTTTGAAAACAGCCGAAAAAGCTGAAAACAATGTAGTTGGCATGTTGGGCCACTAGAGGGTGAGGTTGTTTGTTTTTCTAATGAAATCAAGCACACGTGTTAAAGTGCTATTAACATTAAAGGAGTCATGTTCTCCAGCTTTTCACCTCCTCCTCCTGTTCCTCCTGTTCTCTTCCTGTTCCTCCTGTTCCTCCTGTTCTCCTCCTCCTCCTCCTCCTGTTCTCCTCCTCCTCCTGGTCTGGTCGGTCCAGAAACCTTCAGTATTCTAAGTTTCTAGCTCCTCCTTGATTTTCCTCCATTTGAATAATGGATCATAGGAGCTACATTCAGAATCTGCTGTGTCTGTGTGAGCTGGACTGGCTCCGCCCACACATGCCCATCTTGGGAAGAGGAGGAAGTACTTCCTCTCGTGGTGCCATGTGCCAGAGCAGAGCTGCCTGATTGTGGGAGGAGTCAAAGGGGGGGCCTACCGTGATTGTGATTGGCTAAACCCCCGATGACACTATATATATATCTGATTGGCTGGTTGGAGCAACACACTTTTTAAAACCTGAAACAAGCCAGGGAGAGAGAGGACAGACTGTCTTCACTTCTGGGGCGTCAGTCCAGGTATGGGGACGATTAGTACTGCTGGAAAACCTTTAGAAAGTGAATTTGACATAATATGACCCTTTAACAATGAGAGAACACGGACATTCTAATGGACAGACGACCAAGTTGTATTGGTATTACAGTGACTGTCAAAATAAAACTACCTAGTTCCCGGAGAATCTGGACTGGGAGCCATGACACTCTGGAGGAAAACATTGTTCCTATTGTCCGTCTACTGAGCATTAAGAGATGCTCCCAATGCTTTCCGCTTGAATATGATGTCGCTTGACGGTCATGGAAACGTATTGGAACCCTTAGAGTACACCTGCTTATCTGTTTTTAGACCAAACTCAAATTAAAATATATTATCATTGAAGTTACAATAAAGTTTAAAGGTCTTTTGTTTATTAGCTCCTATTTCCTGTTGATTGGAATAAGTTTGTTTTCCACTTGTATAAAAGCTCCTCAAACAAACATTCATGTCAAAAGGTGAAACGAGTTCAAGTGATGAAGACTCACGCTGAGAGATGAGACAAAGGAAAAGAAGACTTTTTTTTCCCTCAATGTCTTTTTTCATATTTGTCATTTAAAGGAGAATATCTTTCTCATTGGCTACTTGTTTCCTTGTCTCATCAAGTTCTGGTATCTGAGAGGAGATCGGTGGCTCACCACAGCTGGACTTGCCGGCCGGGCCTCCCCGTGTGGAGTCTGCATGTTCTCTCCTCCCACAGTCCAAAGACACGCAGGTTAACGCCGCCGCGTTGCCCCGACGTGTGAATGTGACTGTGGTCTTTCTGTTCAGGGCGTCAACCAGTGGGAAGATTCCCGTCTGGGTCATTATTTATTTTCTTTTTCAGTCAGTAAATCGGCTGCTCATCACATTCTGTTCTCAAGGTTTGTGTTTCCGTATGAAATCAAGTTCCCTTCTCTTGTTGTGCACGGTGCCCTCGCTGTTCCCCCGCTGTTCCCTCGCCGTTCCCTCGCCGTTCCCTCGCCGTTCCCTCGCCTCGCCTGAGGATCATTTCTCTGCCCTTTTCCCCCGCGAATGTCTTTAACCTGCTCATCGCCTCGCCGTGCAGACTCTCCCGAACAGCTAGAAAGTTCACGGAGAAAAGTACCGTCTGCGGGAGGCTGAATAGAAGATTGCAGAATTCGCCGGGACGCGCAGGTACAGGTGCGTTTCAGGCAGATTGTGTGGCGTCCTGCTGACGGCGGCCGACGCTAACGAGAGGAATGTTGCCCTCAGCCACCCAATATCCGAAATAACCCCAGCAGAGTCTTACAACGCGCAATAATATTGATCTTTTATATGCTATCTATGTTATTGTTCCAGCAGCTATTTGCTTTCACCCCAGGTTACCTGATAACTATTATTACGCCGTAGTATTTCTCCAATTAGCGCTGTGCTGCTGCGGATGGGACGAGGGCCTCGGTGGAGGCGGCTGTGTTTCTTTACAGGCCTAATTGTTGTTATTTATACTTTGCATGTGTGCGTCTTGGCTGTGTAGCCGCCGCACACTGTCTTGTGTGTGTGTGTGTGTTGCTGGCGATGTTGACTTCCTGAGGCTGATCACCGCCGTCTTCCCGGCGTCTTGTTTTTGCTCGTCTCTCCGCCTGTGTGGAAGTTGTGTGGGCACCCTCTGGATTGCCTCACCGCCGAAGCATGCCGGACCCTGTTATCCAGCTATCCATCTGTGTTATTGATTTTTTTCCCTCTTTGTAGAGTTTCATCTTTCCTCCACTTTTCTGTACAGCGATGGAGAAGGGAGGGAGAGCGAGCGAGCGAGGGGGCAGCGCTGAGATCTGAGAGCTTGTCGAAGGGGGTGGAGATGGGGTGGTGGTGAGGGTGGTGTGGGGGGGGGGGGGGGGGGGCTTCTGAGCGTCGGGGTGTAAGAGGTTGGGTGGGGGGGGCACTCAGCCTGGACTATGGATGAGCAGGGAGAGGGAGCCACTCTTGAAGTGTTGATGCTTTTCTCTCCTCTCTCTCTCTCTCTCTCTCTCTCTCTCTCTCTCTCTCGTTTCTCTCTATTCTCCTGGGAGCAGTCCTCCCCTCCCCTCCCCTCTCCTCTCCTCCCCTCCCCCCACAGCCCTCCTCTACCTCCCTCCTCCTCCTCCATCCTGCTCCAAGGCGCCTCTGGTACACACGCTCCACTTGCCACCCCCTCCTCTTCCTCCTCCTCCTCCGCCTCCTCCTCCTCCTCCTCCTCCTCCTCCTGCCTCTCGCTCCGTCCGCCCGCCTGCCTGCCGTCTCTCCATCCCGGGGGGCTCGGGCAGTGCTGGCGGCGCAGCCGTGATTTGCAGGAGATTTGTCTAAGTGAGAAGCAATTAGTGCGCCTAAGCACCGCTAATGTATGCATGCTGGGGCCGCTGCTGCCCCCCCACCCCCCCACCCCCCCGGCCTGGCACTGCCACGGCCGGGCCGAGCCGGGGCGACGCCACCGCCGTCTCTCCTCGTTACTCTTCTCATCTGGAGCCGTCATCTGCCTCTCCTTCACACGACCCACTGCTCTCCCCGCTGTCACCGCCACACTTCCTCCTCTCATTTTCGAGTGAAAACACAAAACTTTTGTGGCGTTTCGGGCGTCTGTTCACACGACAACGGTGTAACGCTGCACCTCTGTGTAAACGAAGGAAACGCTGCTATATAACTAGATACTACTTCTGCACGTGTTCCAGCGTCATGAGGCCCAGTCCATATTCTCCTGGACTTGGTACTTTTATTTTGACAGTCCCGCGTTGTCCCGTTGTTAATGTTTAGAGCGCATTGTTCTCTGCTGCATGTGTGTGTGTGTGGTTTATTTACAGAAACAACCAACAGTGCCTACGAGTGGCCCAACATGGAAATTACATCGTTTTCCAAGCGTTGTTGTGTAAATGTGCAACTTTTCAGAAACAAAAATGCTAAATTATGCGGTTTCACCTGACATGTTGTTGTGTAAACGGCTCCTATTCGGATCATAATTCCCTCCACTGGCTGCTACTCAATATGCTTGTTAGAAAAGAAATGGTAAATGTGTTAAAGGGGTCATATTATGCAGCTTTTCGACACTCTCGCATGCGTCTCGTTGGTCCAAAAATGTTCTAAATTTATTGCCCCAAATCCATCTTGATTTTCACCCATTTGAATATTGGATCATAGGAGCTGCATTCAGAATCTGCTGTGTCTGTGTGAGCTGGACTGGCTCCGCCCACACATGCCCATCTTGGGAAGAGGAGGAAGTACTTCCTCTTGTGGTGCCATGTGCCAGAGCAGAGCTGAAGTTTAGTGACAAGAGATAAAATATGTGATTTGAGAGCGTGTAAAAGATGTGTGACAGTAATTTGATTAGCAAATGTGACTTCACAGTCCTGCATTCTGAATTAAGGTAAAGTTATTACAACAACAACAACAACAACAATGTTGTTTTCTGTAATTAATGACAACAGCTCTCATTACCTGTACTATAATTAGCTCCTAACAAAAAGAGGTTAAAAAAGCTTTTATATTTGTCTTCCTCATCACATTTACACTTCCTCTGCATTTCTCACTCTGAACTTGTTCTGATGCTCAGTTTCCATTTTCTGCTGCACATTGAGACCATTTTTACTTTATTTATGTTTATCTGTGGTGAACATTTAGCCTGTTATCAGTCTAATATGGTAGTAATGGAGGTTTTTCAGCGTTACTGTAGCTGCATTTTGTTGTTATAGAGTGACATCTAGTGGTCACAGATGGTATGTATGTGTATATTTCTGTACATAAGTCCCATGAAAGTCCCACAAGAGTTTAATGCAGCGTGTGGAAATGTCAATATTTTAATTTAATGACTTACTTTTTCAACAGAACTGCGAATTTGCCGGTTATTACACAGTTTTAGTGACTGTATTAGACGTTACACAACAATGTGAAGCTGAGAGATTATGATGGAGTAGAAACCCTGACAGGATCACAAATCTTTCACCAGATTTAAAAAAACAAACAAAAAACCCCCCAACTTAAGCACAGAGGTACATTATTAGTTCAAGTTTTTGATCTGAAAAGCTGCAAATGGAAAATGTGTCTTTTGTATATTTTAGATTTCTCACAGTACATTATGATTAAAACAGTTTGTTGAAATTGCTCCCTCTTTTCCTTAAAAAAAAAATCCAGTTTATTAAAGTTTTCTACAGCTATGTTTATGTGAATGTTGTGTCTAGAACAAAATGTTCTGGGATCTCTTTTTTACAAACACGGGCGTTGTTGTCGTTGAACTTGTCCGGACAAAACGAGGCCAGTTCGAGCTGCATTGAACAGAAGCGAAAGCAACGTCTCAGAAACGGCTTCTAACTGACGAAGCCGGTCGTCTCAGCTGAGCTGGTAGAAGTGACTTCTGTCCTTCATCTTCTCCCACGTAAGTTTCCGCTGCAGCGTCGAAGGAGGCGTCGGTAAACCTGGAAATTTAAGTCTGTGAATGATGGTGAGTGGTAGCATAATTTGAGTGCAGTAATCCTTCCACGCACGAGCGTGCACTCTCGAGTGGGCACGCACAAACACACACACACACACACACACACACACACACACACACACACACACACCCACACACACACACACACACACACACACACACACACACACAAAGTGGAACAGTGGTGGGTGGTAGGATTCCCTTTGAAACCCGCGGTGTAGAAAGGCTTGTTTGCGAGCGAGCGCGCATGAGGGACGTTCTGCATGGTGCGACTCCTCGACTACTTGAAGATGAACTTTGCCCTTTTCTACACGTTCACTCTCTCCCTCGCTCAGACAAAAACAAGATTAAGTCTGCTCATCCTCACGCCGCGCTGACTGCCTTCCAAGTGGGAGCCTACACGGACCGTGGGTGGTTTTGAAGCGGAGTGCTCGTTAATTAAAGATAGGCTAATTACTGGCGCTTCTTAGGCTGGCTTTTGCGGCGCTGATAAGAGGATAATCCTGGAGAGAAAGGCGGAGATCGAAGTGGTCCCGGGTAGACCGGGCCTCCTGCTCGCCTGGGCCGGAAGAAAATACACCCCCATCCCTGCCAACACCTCCCCCCCCTCCCCTCGCTGCTTCTTTAAAGAGCGGCCCTTGCAAGCGGAGTATAGAATATTCAAGCAGGCTGCACTTCAGCGGGAGGAAGCCAGCCTACATAAAGGCTCAAAGACATTAGCCATCGCTTGTTAGGCTGAGGGCTGCTTGTGTTTTTTTATTCTTTTTTTTTTATTTTTACATCCACAGGTGGAGCTGCGTTCAGCTGAGAAGGCGAATGTGCGAATGTGCGAACGTCGGGGCCGTCTCTTGATTTCATTATGGATATTTTCCCGTCACGTTCTCCCTCTTTGGGGACAGTAATGGCCGTGCGGCCACGTCCCTGACGCGTGTTGTGATTTACTAGCTTCTTCAGACACACATGAGCAAGGTGGAAGTCTGCTAATTTGAACGCTTGTTTGTGGTCAAACAAGAAAATCCCAGAAGGCTATCCGCCCGAGCCCCCCCCCCCCCCCCCCCCCCCATCTGTGCACACACATATGCAGACATGTAAATAATCACATTTACAATTCGCCTCACACTCACATGACTGAAGGGCTGCATGACCCAACTATCATTCACGTGCCTCTAACCCATATTTTGTCATGGGGAGTTAGCCATTAGCACTTGCTGGGCTGTTCCCATATGCTGGGCCTCCACAGATCTATAATTCAGAGGTGGCAGATGTCCCCATGCATTATTCATGAGTGCCGTTCCATGCCGGGCTCGTAAGCGAGCTCGTGGCAGAACCGTCGCGAGGTCCTTGCATATAGAGGGTCTGTTCCACGTTGACCTGCGAGCGCGCCTTCCCCGGCAACTTCCTCCAACAAATGGGCCACTGAGCTTTCCACAGATGGACGACGTGAAGCGTCACAGGAGAGCAGACGTGTTGACGGTCTTCACTTCTGCTTGATAAAAGTATATATATATATATATACATATATATATGTGTATATATGTATATAGTATTATAGTGTAATTAAGGCTCCGTTTACACAACAAAGTGAAAACGATACATTTTCGTTGCGTTTTAGGGAACCGTTCTCAACGGTTCTCAACGACTCTCAACGACTGGTCCATGGATGAGATTTCAGAATTTCTTTTGAGAAAATAAATCCTGTATAATGTGCTTTTACATATTGACATATTTCTAATTGATATTTTATATATTTGTCATATATCTACTATATGTCCATATATATTTAGTATTAACAAGTGCATGCAAATACTTTTTTAGGAATTACTTTTGATGAAAAGCTCGGTCGGAAGCCACATTAAACTATCTTGAAGTCAAAATTATCAAAATAATATTTGCATAATGTGTAAAATCAGATCAGTATTTGATCAAAATTCACTCAACTTATTGTATAACTGCCTCGTTCCTCCATATCTGAGTTATGGAAATATGGGGAAATTATTAAGTATTGTTTTCTCCATGCATGTGTGTGTACTGTCATTACAAAAACAAACAACAGCACCCACTAGTGGCCCAACATGGAAACTACATCATTTCCAAATCGTTGGCCCGTAAACGAGAATCTTTTCCAGAACGAAAACCCAAAAATCAACGTGTTTTCACTTGAAGCGTCGTGTGAAAAAGGCCTAAGTTTTACGTCGTTAGCGAACTTTCCCAGCGGTTAACTGCTCCGTCCACCACGCTACTGTTAAAGTCGCTGACTCGGCGTCCCGGCTGACCTGAAGTGAAACTATCTTAAAACGCGTCTGAATGAGTAGATCTGCTGCGGCCGAGCACAGATGACGAGCTGCTTGATGGAGAATCCATTTTTCAGCTGCAGCTTTTCTGTGACCGTTCACCATGTCAGGGTTTTTTTTTTTTTTATTCATAAATCTGAGACTCATTTTAAACATTTGGTGATTTATTTCATCATTCAAACACGTCTCGTGGTCAACAAGGCATTTTTCCGTGGCGCGATGAACTCAGAACACATACTCATGACTTCACTTCGCACAATGTGAAAAGCCGCTCCGCCGCTTCCACGTGTTGCTTTTCCTTCACCGAGACTCAGACGAGTGGCAGGAGAGAAAGTGCTGGTCCAGGTTTTGACACTTTTCCTAGACGGGACATTTCTGCATTTTCACTTAGCTGTTGTGGTAACTACCCATGCGGATACTTTACATTTTATTTGTCCAGATTTCGAGGTGACCGACACATTTTCTGCTGAACTGGAACAAAACTCAGACACGCTGCCAACGGCTCTGTTGCTCTTTTTTTTTTTCCCTTTTTCTTTTTTAAATTTCTACTTTTATTGCACACGTCAAAAGGTTTTCTTCAAAGTGACATTCGACGAGTTTGAGTTGTGCTAACTATGGACGGATGACGCTCTGGAGGAAAACGTTGTTCTTATTGTCCATCTACTGAGCATGTGCAGTAGAACTATTTACTGTGGTCTTGGCGATCATGGACGGTACTGTGGTTGTATGAACGGACCCCCAAAACACTACAAAAGTTTTGCGTTTTCACTTGAAAACATTGTCAACATGAAGCCCTATTGGTGAATTGTCTCACTAGAATGTGTGCATTTGGTGAGTTTTACACTTTTGTAGATATTTGTCGTATATTTAGAATATATGGTTTATCTGTATACTGACTAGAAAGTTTAGGAATGTTCTGGAATTTAGCAGTTGAAGGTTAAGATGTTGTGGTTTCTTGTGTGATATGATTTTAAATGTCCTTATTCAGTCTTATTAAATACAGTTTTGTGTAGTTTGGGTGTAGAACCGAGGAAAACTTCAGATTATTGTGTGCGTGTGTGTGTGTGTGTGTGTGTGTGTGCGCACACGCCAGCGGTCGGTCCGTACTGTAAATCACACCTACATACCTGGAGAGACAGCTGCACTGTGTGTCGATACCCTCAAAGAGTAGGAGATAAAACACACCCGAGATCACAAGCCGCCGCCAGCGCCAAGGCTGGCCGGCGCTGAACCGGCAACTGGATACCTCCTCCGGAGCCCTGCGGAGGGGGGGAGTGGGTGTGGGAGAGAGGCTTCCATAAAGTCTGGTCGGCCGTAACCTGAGCTCCCCGCAGACAGCCGCGGTGCCTCGCAGTCAGGCACGGACCAGCGTGTGTGTGTGTGTGCGTGCGCGTGTTTGTGTGTGCGTGTGTGTGTGTGTGTGTGTGTGTGTGTGTGTGTGTGTGCGAGTGCGAGATGTGAACGGTGACATGCCGCCACACGCTCGTTACCACAGTTAGGATCAGGCCTCTACGCACGTGTGGATTACAAACACCAAGACCTCCCTTTGACTTTGTGTTTTCCTCCCAACTTTTCCCATAAATCCTCAGAAAACCGCTCCGCCATTCCTCTCCACTACGTGTTAAACATTTTTCAATTTGCCCCGATGACCCTTCCTCGCCCTGAAATCGAGACACATGACGAAGCGGTGAGACCTTCGGCGTTGAGTCACCGGACTTTTTCCTTCTCCGACATCTCCTCCCTCTTTCGCCTCCGTCCGTCAGCGTGACGGTCATCCAAAACATCTGAGACGTCAGCGAGCAGAAAACGACCGTCAGCGGCCATATTGTGCGGCGCCGTTGCCAGAGTGTTGCCCTTTGCAGATGTGTGTTTTGGGAACACGTTGGGGGGTGGGGGGTGGGGGGGGGGGGGTGGGGGGGTTGTGGTTGCAGTGGGCGAGGAGGTTAACGGAGCCGAGACGCTGCCTGGGATATTGACAGGTTGGAACCCGAGGGCTCCTGCAGGATAGGAACACACTGCCAGAGGCTTGGTTACCACCACCGCCTGCCTGCCTCCGAGGGAGGGAGGGGTGCAAGAAGGAGAGGGGGATGAAGGGAGGAGAGAGAGAGAGAGAGAGAGAGAGAGAGAGAAGAGGGGGGGGGGGATTAGAAAGAGTGGGGTACTGACAGGAATCCCAGATTTATTCCTCCAACATGGCGAGAAAAGGAGGATCATGGGAAGGACAGGATGTGAGAGTGCCTGGGTGGGACGCCGCGTTCAGAAACTGCATGCGGAAGAATCAATATCCTCGAGACTCTCACGTGTTTAAATCACTGTTAACGGAGGAGAAAATAAATTAGGATGTTTGAGAATTATTAGGACAATTGGATAATCGTTCATATGCGGCGCGATGATTCCAAACCCGACTCCAGAGAGCGGAGACAAAAGGCCGGTGGTTCGGGGGTTTGGGTGTAGTTCCGCCGTCTTTCTCTCAGCGCGGAGCCGAGTGTACGGTCTGTTCGGTTCAGGGTCATTCGCCATGGTAACCGCGGACCGGGTCAGGAGGTGATTGGCTTAGCCGAGGAGGGCGCTGGCGGCTGTTTGTTGATTCTCTGATAGGGATGACCTACCCCTGACCTCTACACAAATCAATACTGCCTCCTTAAACTTTCATTTGTCCTCGTTTGCTCACACTCACCCCCAATTGGGAGCAATTAAAGTGGGGCTTTTTGAGTGTGAAAAAAAACAAAAAAACCACCCATGTTTAGCTGTAGCTGGATTTGGATGGAGAGCTGTTTAGGCGTTATTTCTCCCCAGTTAAAAGCTCTGCATAGCAATCGCAATATCCTTTAATACATTTCTGCTTGAAAACTCTCAGAGGACATCAGGCTGTATAGATTTAATTCTTTTTTCTTTTTACATCGCACCCAAAGCAGAGGTCGCAAAAGTACACCCTTTTTCACTGAAGAGTACAAATACTTCTTTAGTAAAGTAAGACGTACTCGGAGGAGACCGTAGCTGATGGATGTACTCCTTTTGTTTAAATCAGACTTCATGTTGAGATCACCAGTGTAAGTAAGAACGGATTACTTTAATGCCAGTAGTTTCGGCAGTAACGCCGTTAACTGATCCGTTTCCTTCAAGAACGCCGAGATCTTCATGACGGCTGAAGGTCGTATCCTCCTCACAAGCATGAGTACCATTAAAGTGACCAGATTTAAGGCTCTGTGTTACACGACAGCATTTTCAAGCGAAAACGGAAACGTTTTGTTGCGTTTATGTCACCCGTTTCCACGACAACAGCGCTCGGAGTCATTGAAAACACTTTTCGATGGACAATGACAAACATCGCGGCCTCCGTCATGTCGTGTCGAGAGACTGTGGTCCATACTGGGGACTGGGGTCCATACAGGGGATTGGGGTCCATACTGGGGACTGGGGTCCATACAGGGGACTGGGGTCCATACTGGGGACTGGAGTCCATACTGGGGACTGGGGTCCATACTGGGGATTGGGGTCCATACTGGGGACTGGGGTCCATACTGGGGATTGGGGTCCATACTGGGGACTGGGGTCCATACAGGAGACTGGGGTCCATACTGGGGACTGGAGTCCATACTGGGGACTGGAGTCCATACTGGGGACTGGGGTCCATACAGGGGACTGGGGTCCATACAGGAGACTGGGGTCCATACTGGGGACTGGAGTCCATACTGGGGACTGGAGTCCATACTGGGGACTGGGGTCCATACAGGGGACTGGGGTCCATACAGGAGATTGGGGTCCATACTGGGGACTGGGGTCCATACCCTGCATGTGAGTGTGGTTCCATTACAGAAACGATCAAACAGCGCAAACAAAAACGATGCGTTTTCCCTTGAAACGTCGTGTAAACGAGGCCGAACTGACCCGCTCAGTCGTAACGTGACACAGCAACACTACAACAACACAATATTTACATTTTAGAGATCGTTTCCTCGTCTTAGCCAAACAATTGAAAGTAACCCAGAGTAGGAACATTCTGAAACCCCGGCTCAGCTTTGAGGTGTGGACGGCAAAGTCGATCGTCGTACGTCATCTTTTTTTGTACTCACCCCGCCCCTCTCCTCCCTGTTGCTGTTGGTGTTGTCATCTAATAACCACAACAATGGCGGACGACATGCTCCAGGCGACACTGCAGAAGCTACTGACGCTAGCGGGAGGAGGAGCAGTAGCACAGATCTGTTTAACTCGGAGTTATAAAGAAGTCTAAGAGCAGGAATCTACTTCTAAATTTCCATGTGCTCCGTCACTTTTTCTGCGTTTTTGGTGTATTTGGTGCGTCACAGCGCCCCTAAAGGCCTGGTATGTGTACTACATGCCCTGAAGCCTCGTGTTGAGCCGTGTTCATAGTGACATCTGGACGGGAAGAAAAAAGATCGTTTTGGCTCGTGTGAACAGGTTCCTAGTTACTTTTTATCCTCAGTAAATATAGAATATCAGAAAGCCGCCACCTCTGATCCTGCTTCTGCAAACGTTTCCTCTTTTCCACAGTCGCTCATGTGGAATTGTTTCTCTGTAAAAGTGCAATGAAATGACCGTGTTGTAGTTGGCGCTGTATAAATAAAGTTGAATTGAATTGAATGGTAACTTCAGAGTGTTTTTACAGAATGACCCAGCAATCAAGTACTATTTAACAGTGGAGATAAAACACTACGACACAAAGGTGAACCAAACAAACCCACGTTGTGAAAGTAGGAGGTGAAAGTAAAGGTCTGTTCTTCCACATTGACTCTGAGGTCTCAGTGGGACTTCCTGGTGAAAAGGTGAAATGAAATAAACAACAACGACGTGTTTACAGTGTCGTCCAGTGAAAACCCAACGTGTGCAGTTGTGTTTTGTTAAATCTCACTTCTGAAGCAGCCGTCTGGCCTTTTGTGTTTCGGGATCCGATCATGAGTTCAGTAAATTTCCAGTAACGTTGCCGTTTCAGAGAAATACCTTTGTGCTGCGCTTGGAGAGGAACTGCGTGGTGCAGGGAGTCCCTCCAACGCAGGAAAGCCTTTGAGAAGCTCCTTCCTGTCTCTTTACCTCCTCTTCGCTGCACTTTTGTTTCTATGCCTCCTCTCACCCCCTCGTTCTCACTTTCACTACCCAGAATCCCCGGGCTTTTCTCTCTTTTTTGTCGGGTGGGGAAGAAGTTTCTCCGTCCTTTGGTGGAGCGTTTCCACGCTTCCTCGCGGGGGATCACCTCGCTGCAAGGCGCTGTGGTTGATGCAGTGGGTAGCTGCGCCGGAGCTGGCGCAATGTGAGTGACACGACGCGCCGCGCCGCGACTCCCCGAATCTGACAGGCCAAAATACAGCGTGCGCCTCGGAACAGCCTCGTCGCTGCGTTTCAGACTCCACAGTCACTGCTGTGTCGTCGTATCAGCGTCGCTGGCAGGAAACTGTCTGTGAAAATAAACGGCTGCAGACAGTCGCTGCACAACTGTGGCGTTTTTTATGTGATAAGCGCAAGTTTTTGTGGTCTTTACATAACCTCCATGTTTATTTATCTGACGGAGTTAAAACTACGTCAGTCTGAGGCTCATCTTTAATCCAGTTCTCATTGTTGCGTCTCAGAATTAAGTGAATCAGTCCAATGTGCCATAATAACCTTTAAATCAGAATTTTAAACTCTAAATTGACTCAAAACCAAATAATTACCACAGAAAATAACTACAATCTCAACATAAAGCCAATTTTAATGAAAGTCTGTTGCAAAATACAGTGAAATTATAAAAAACAACTTGCATTATGGGTGTTTTTTACAAACTCACCCTGACAGCATGGCTTTGAGGCTCGTTTGATAGCAACGATGATTGTGGATGAATTATCATTTTGTCGTTTCTTACTTTAGGATAGTGTTTTTTACTTTTTTAACGACAAATAGGTAAGGACAGTCGGTTTTTACCTTGCCGACGTGTTTCAACTGCGTCAGTATCTTCCAGCAATGTAAAAATCATCTTTCCTTACTTATTTGTCACTTAAATAGTAACTTTATCCTAAAGCAAAGAGGGAGCTGTCTTTCTTTGCGTCATCACCAATATGTTTGACACCCCTGCTCTCGAGCTTTTGGTTGCAGACTCCTGTTCTAGAGGCATTAATGTGTAGAGGAAAAGCTCAACATGGGAAGAGAATCATTCACCTCACTGTGAAACTGTCTCACTATGGAACGGGTGTCACTTTAATCCTCGTGTCATTTTCTGCTGCATTTCTACCGCTTGTTAGTAGCCGTTGCTCCAAACTGCAGTCTCTCTGCGGTGCAGCGCGGCGGCCATCGTGAAATATCCGTCGCTGCCAGAAGATGATCTCAGGCTGACCGCGGCGGCTCCACCATGACAGCAGCGATTCCTCGCACCGTCCACGTCACACCACTGATCATAGGAACCAGTGAGAGATGTCACCACCGCGGCAAGTCTTCTTCTAACGTGGCAGATGAACTGTGTCGTTGTGGTGACTAAAAAAACTACTTTCAGATTGAAGTATTCATCTTTGTTATCTATTAATCCGAGATGAAAGATTACTTCTGCACGAATAAACTACATGTGTTGCTTTGAATAATCGTTTTTAGGCCACTACATGCTAAAGTGGTGGTTAGTATCTTGCTTCACAGTGAAGTTCTCTTTAGATGACAGTGTTTTCAAGTGAAACAGAAAACTTGGGTAGCGTTTTGGGTGTCTGTTTATACTTTTATGTACTTATTAATAATCTTACAAAATGTGGATTGTTATGATTGTGTTTCCCTGTCCAGTGTTTCGGTTTCACTGGTGCCCCTGTTAACTGGTGACTTCTGGCACCAGCCGTGAGCCGCAGCTGATGTTAAAATAAGACAAGCAAACGGTACGATACTTTACACTTTAATGGAGATGTGGTTAAATGGCGTACTCCAGGACAGCTACGGATTCTGGTCGGGTTTTTAACATCTGCTGTGAAATGGAGACGCGCCAGGAAGCCGGTCACCAGTTAACAGGGAAACCGGTTAATCTGAAACACCGGTGGTATCCTGATACCTGTTGAGCTCCTGAATCCTCTGGTCGCCACCAGCCAAAGAAACGTCTGCAGCTCGTCGCTGCTCCACAGGGTTGATGTTTGTGCGTCTCTCGCTGTTGTGATCGGGTTTAAAAAAATCCAGGTACTAACATGTAATGGAAAAGCGTCAATAACGAGTAGAGTTAAGTCCCTGTTAGTGGAAAAGCGCCATCAGTCTCTGTTGGAGTTTAAATTTAAACTTTAAAGATTTCCTTTAAAGAGTAGACGTGATGAAAATGTTTACATTTTTGCAAAAAACAAACAATTTACGACTGAAAATGGCTCCAAACTCAACTAAAAGCCAATTTTAATGACAATTTCTGGAGCAAGACACGGTTAAATGTCTAAAAAACTGTTCCATTATGGGTGTTTTTACAAACTCCCTGACAGCATGAGGCTAATGCTCGTTCACTGACTTTCATGGCGGCGTCACTGATCTCTCAGCTCGGGTCTCAGTGTCGTGTTGTGTCGCTACTCTTTAAATTAGATGAAATGTGATTTAAAGATTTTATGTCTTTTCATGTTTGAACTAAATAGTCACTACTTGCAGATTCTCATGAGTCACTGTCACTTATTTCATATAAAAAAGTTTGTGACGGCACCAAAACAGTAAATTCTTTGGAAGCATGAGGTTATTTATGTGACTTTGGCTCAACGTGTTTTTATTTTGGATCTGAAAAGCTCCGTCTGGCTCCAGCCCGAACTTCTTCCTGGCTCTTTTGAAAACCTGCGTGTGTGTGTGTGTGTGTGTGTGTGTGTGTGTGTGTGTGTGTGTGTGTGTGTGTGTGTGTGTGTGTGTGTGTGTGTGTGTGTGTGTGTGTGTGTGTGTGTGTGTGTGTGTGTGTGCGGGTGTGCGGGTGTGAGTTGCAGTATATCATCATCTTGAGAGAGGGTTTAGCTGTCATGGCGTTGGGAGGGCTGCGTCGTGGCCGTGGCTGCGTGGAGCAGCAGCAGCACAGGAAACGCGTCAAGGCGCTGAGAGCTAACTGGAACCAGATGTCTGAGGCTACCGACCGGGGATTCTCACTGTGGAACAAGAGCGTCAGCGGGGAAGTTCGCTTCCCCCTCGACCAGCTTTCTGTCTTTTTTTTATTTTTTTGTTACGTCCGTCTGCGCCTCCAAATCTTTTGTCTCTGCTTTGTTTCCTTGTTTTTCGCCGACATGTTAGGAGTTTGTTGTTGAGGAAAAAACACAGCAACAGGGTGAATACAACCAAACACAAAATACTGAAAGAAAGAAAGAAAGAAATATGGCCAAGTCTATGAGGCGCACCATCCAAACAGCGCTCCGCATGCTGGAGCTGTTGGTTTAATTTGAACGTAACGGCAGATTTAGCTCAACTTTACTGATGCAACTCACTTGACGGTCTCTTGTTACACGGCGCTGTCTCCTCGGTGGGAGATGGAGCTGGCCTGCTTTCTGTGCCTGGGAGCATCGCCTGCCCTCCTCCGCTTCACTGCCCCCCGACTTTCTCTCACATGTACTGTAAAAACACACACACACACACACAGACACACATACAAACTCACACGTGCTTATAAGCACACACTCTGAGACGTACACTTAACTTATTCACTCATGCACAGCAATCACACATGGCACGTGCACACACATGATGACCCATCCTCTGCCAACACTGTATGTGCACTCCAGCTGAGCCTCCAGTCCACCCGGGGCTTCTCGCCTCGGTTCTGCCCCGGCACACTCGCCATGGGCGGATCCCCCCGATGCGGCCCACGAGGCGACAGCCACAGCCACACTGAGCCGCGCGCCGTCCTGCGGTGACAAGCGTTCTGTGCTTATCAGCTTCCAAATGATAGAGACAGCAGAGTGTGGCGCCCCCGAAACGGGACGACAGTCGCAGAGGATCATGGGGCCCTTGTGCACGTAATGTGCACGTCGGTCGGTGACGGTGACGGTGAGATAAATACCCCCATCGATGTTTGGCTATTTTCTTTGCTGCTTGGAGGTGAATCGGCGCAGCCTGAAGGTCCCGCGAAGCTCCGGGTGAGAGCAGCTTTCAGCAGGCTGTTAGTCTTATCATCACACACACACACACACACACACACACACACACACACACACACACACACACACACACACACACACACACACACACACACACACACACACACACACACACCCACACACACACACACTGTGTCCCCTCTGACCCCGGCCGTTTCCTGCCCCTGGCTGATCTATTGGCTGATGCCTGCCCTGTGACTGTAGAGAGAACGAGAAAAAGAGGAGGGGAAACAAAGTGTGTGTGTGTGTGTCTGTGTGTGTGTGTGTGTGTGTGTGAGTGAGTGTGTGTGGGTGTGTGTGTGTGTGTGCGTGCGTGCGTGCATGTGCGCGCGCCCGTCCGTGGCCTGTCCCAGCGAATCGATATCCGTCTCGTATCCGTGAGCTGTGCCTGACCCCTGGCCGACCTTGCTCGGCTTTGGCAGTTTGAGTTGGTTTTTTTTGTCGGGGTTTGAAAACGTGAGAGGCACATTGAGTTTTACCCCGTCGCTAATGAAGGTCTGGGGCTGCAGGAAAGTGTCAAAAGTCTGAGGGGGCAGCAACCTCGTGTGTGGGACAATCATGGGAGGAGAGAGGAATATACTCAGCCCCTGTTTACACAGCGTTTCAGGTGAAAAACACATCGATTCAGAATTTTCACGGATTCAGAGTTTCACGTTTACACGGCAAGATTTTGAAAACGATGTAGTTTTCATTTTGAGCCACTAGTGGGTGCTGTTGTTTGTTTTTGTAATATATCCATGCACAAATGCGTGCAGAGAACACTACTCTATAAATATTAACAATGTTCGTACACGGACATTCTACAGGACAGACGACCAAGTTGGATTGTTATTACAGTGACTGTCAAAATAAAAGTACCAAGTCCCAGGAGACTATGGGCTGGGAGTCATGACACAACGGAGGAAACCTTATTCTGATTGTCCATCTACTGAGCATGTGCAGAAGGACTATTTACTATGGACGTGGTGCACATCTGCGGTAGCAGCGTTCAGAGAAAAAACCTTTTTGAAAAATTGCGATTTCAGTGGTTCCGAGCACCCAAAACGCAACTGACGTGTTCTAATTTCACTTGAAATCATTGTTGTGTAAATGAGGGGCTTATAGGTGGTGTTTCCATGGTCTTCCTGTGGATTTGCAGTATTTTATTCGGGCTCTCAGGGTTTTGGTCCAACGGAGGTTTTGCTTTTTCACTTGAAAACACGATTTGTCGACAGATGATTTGTCGATTAAACTCTGTTTTATTGCTAACAGTATAATAATAATAATAATAATCGTGGGATTTGATTTAATTTGATTGTTGGGTTTGTCTCTCACCTAGAAATGACTGTTGTATTTTTTTGCTATATAAATAAAGTTGAATTGAGTTGGTGGTAATCAGCCAGACACGATCAATATAAATATCGGTTAACCCTCTCTGCAGGTGGCCTTGGTCCCGTCTTCCCTTCATCCATGAGGTGGTTTCAAGAAGAGACTAGAAATACTGAAAAACAAGTAGGGTTTTTATTTAAAATTTCATATGGATGACCCTGTTGTGCTCCTGGCTGAGACACTAAAAGCCTCTCAGAGTGTGTGTGTGTGTGTGTGTGTGTGTGTGTGTGTGTGTGTGTGTGTGTGTGCGTGCGTGCGTGCGTGTGTGCGTGTGTGTGTGTGTGTGTGTGTGTGTGTGTGTGTGTGTGTGTGTGTGTGTGTGTGTGTGTGTGTGTGTGTGTGTCATAGGACTCGCCTTGACGTTAGTTTGCTAGTTGGACTCAGCCTTGCGTGTTGTTGCTGTGTGCTGATAGAGGCCTCGGCTGCCGGGCGAAGCGGAGCTGCGGGTGCTGGCCGCCGTCGGCACTAATTGAACCCTGCCGCTGAGGTAAGGGGGGGTGGGGGTGAGGAGGAGGCGGCGGAGGCTGTCAGCGAGAGAGAGAAAAGGAAAAAAGAGGGAGGAAAAAAATAGCGTAGTGAGGGCGAATTGCCCCTGGGGGGTTGGGTCCCTGCCTGCCTGCCTGCCTTTCCTTCTCCAGCTCCTTCCCCCTCCCCGTCTAAATAGCCGTGCCGGCGCTCCAGGGCTTCCTGTGCCTTATCTGCTGATAATTGGGCACTGGAGCTCCACAGCTCGCTTATGAAATATAGATTCCTGACGGAGGGGAAGCATGGGGGGAGGATGGGGGGAGACGGGCAGAGGGGGGGGTACGCAGGCAGAGAAAAGCCCCTGGTCGTATCGGAGACTGGAGCCTAGTGGGCTCCGCTGTGCTGCTCTGGCTCATTTAGCAAACACAGCCCCGATAGTCAGGGCGAAGGCCTCGGCGCCGAGCGGCCCTCACTGTCGCACACAATTGAAAGACGACGCTTTGTTCCTATTGTTCGCTGCAGCCGCCGGGTTCAAAGAGCTCGGGATTGCGGGGGCGAAACGCTTGTTGTGGAGTTTGTCGCGGAGCGTTGTGAAATCCTGGAAGTCATTTCAAACACATCGCAGACCATTGCCCCATAGGTAGCGCCATGCTAACCACGCCAAAGCACGCCGGCGATAGTTCGGCCGTGGAAGGCCGCGGCGTCGTTGGCGCCGGCCCCAGTGAGGCTGTGTTGTGAGACGCGGTGTCCCTCTGCGTACGTATTGGGAGAGGATGTTATTTTCCTGTAGCGAGGCTAGGATGCTATCCGCAGTCTCATGGGGGAACGTTATCGGATCACAACATGGAGACCAAATCCCAGAGAGACGGGAGCGGGGAAAACTCTGCTGGGTGCACAACACAACATCCCTGCCGTCCACCGATACTTCTGCCTCTCGCTCCGAGCAAGGCTGCTCACTTGGAGTTTCATCCCGTAGCAATTATTCAGTCGCTTTAAAAGAGATTCACGGAGCAGCACAAGAAAAACGAATGAACTTCCCCGGGAGCTTCAGCTTTACGAAGAGCTGAAATCAGGAGCGGTGGGGGTAATTTTTAATTTTTTTTATCTGTAATTTTTTTCTGATGGTCTTATTGAGATTGTGGAAACCTCTTGACTTGATGGGACGACTTGGTCCTGATTAACGTCTCACTCAACAACACAAAATCAATTAAATCACAACCGCTGTTGATTCGCGCGTCCTCTCTTCAGGGTGCTCTTTCTGCGTCCTCATTTAAAAGGCACACACACACACACACACACGCACGCACACACACACACACACACACACACACACACACACACACACACACACACACACACACACGGGCTGACAGGTCTGTGCATGTCCCAATTAGCCGTTGAGCAGCTGGGTTAATAAATGGAGAACTACCTGCTTGCTGTGGGAGTGGACTGGGGGGGGTTTGGGGGGGTTTGGGGGTTAAAAAAACAGGCTTGGAGGCAGACTCCGACACATTTTTATGCATGAGTTTCTGCAGCTTTGTGGTCCAAGAATATAGTAGGCTACATTCATTCAGGCTATGTAGCAACCAAGACAAAGTTTTCCTAACACTCCCTGTGCAATGTTGCACACTTTCTGTCTTGAGGCGGTTAAAAAAAAAAGAAAGAAAGAAAAGAAATCAAAGGCCTCACCTCTGTGAATTCAGCATTAATATTTGAACAATTCCACCTCACATGTGAATTGTGGCCAAAAGTCAGAGAACCCCACACCCTGAATAACGGCTCCATGGCCACACACACCAAAGTTACCACAGGAGGCAGCACAATAACTCACCTGTTACATCCCCCCCCCCCCCCCCCCCCCCCCAAAAAAAAAAAAGAAATAAACACCTTTATTTACACCGGCACCGGGTCATGCATTGATCTTGGCACGGACATGCTGAACCGCCGTGTTTCATTTCCCCGTGACCGTCGGAGCCCGATTGGTCAATCACGAAAGCACCTCCGTACACTCCGGGGCCAGACAAATTCGTTTCAATTACAATTAGCATGGAGGCCCAGCAGCTGATTTATAGCCTTGTTTTGCTTCCCGTGCGTTCCCCCGCACATTAATCACTCCCTCGCCGGCCTATGCGATCCTCACTTCATCTACCTGCCAAGGCAGCCGCCTCGCCGTGCATTCCTGGATCCCCCCCCCCGCTCCCAGGCTTGTCCTCCTTCCCTCCGACTGCGGGGAACGGCGGCCGAGGGAACGGCGGCCGAGGGAGCAGCGCCGCACTTAGCCGGGAGCAGCGGCGTCTGATCGGCGGTCGTTCATCCTGCGCTCATGTGTGCAGATGTTCCTGAGAGAAGCCGTGATATAGTTTCCGTTTACGGGACAACGTTACGAAAACGATGTCCGTTGACACAGAGACGGCTGACAACGATGTAGTTTTCATGTGTGGCCACTAGAGGGTGCTGTTGTTGGATTGTTATTGCGGTGACTGTCAAAATAAAAGTACCAAGTAAAAGAAAAGATCAACTGGGAGTCGTGACACTCTGGAGGAAACATTGTTCTGAGCGTGTGCAGAAAAACTAGTTGCTATGGCCGCGGTGAGGATTCGGAGCGTTTTCGCAAAGTCGCATTTTCAGTGGCTTCGAGCAAAGCTGTCGTAAAAACGGACCCCCAAAACATTACGATTTCACTTAAAAACCAGCAGTAAACTGTTTTCTACGGCCGTGGTGTTTAAGTCATCAACGTGCAGACGGAGCGCGAGTGTTTTTGAAAAGTTCGACTTTAGAAACCGTTTTCATAAAAGCCACGTTTTTAGCGTCTCCGAGCACCGCCGGCGTATAAACACACGACAAAAACGTAACGGAAGTTTTGTGTTTTCACTTGGAAAACGGGGCCAAAATGCAGATTTTTACAATCGGAACACCAAAGTCACGAGGTTTTCTTGAATCTGGTTCGTCAGGAATCCAGAATCGTGTGTCTCATCGCGGTGATTCGCGTTCCAGTGTGTAGCAGCGTGCATTCACGGCGCACTTCTGGCCTCTTTGCTTTCGCCAGAAGCGCACATGTGGAAGTTTTCTGTCCCGACTGGTAAACGCCGAGACACACACACACACACGCACACACACACACACACACACACACACACACACACACACACACACACACACACACACACACACACACACACACACACACACACACACACACACACACACACACACACACACACAGTCTCTCCCCTCGCTTAACATTTGGTTACCATCACGTTGGGATTAATAGGCCCTATTTTGGATAGTCTGGAAACTGTTTGGTGCGCAGCAGTTTCCCTCCGGTCCTTTTTGTGCCGCCGTGTCGGAGGCTGACTCATCCGGGGCCAGACGGTTTTCCACCGGGGTGATGTAGCGGTCCCCGGTGGCCGTGCTCAGGCTTGTTTATGCTGCAGCGGATCTGGCGGCAGCTCTACCCGCTGCCGCAACCGGTGTTTCCTTCTCCGCTCCCTCACCCTTTGACGCCGCGCCTCAAAGGCTTGGCGTGCGACCGCGCGGGTCAGGCTGAGGGCCGGCGGCGGCGGCGGCGGCGGCGCTCCTGTGCAGAGCCAGTAAAAACAGAGGACAGTGTGCTGCTCTGTTCAGACTAAACATCTGCTCACACAACATCCTGGCCAGAGATTCTCCGTTCTACCTGGAAATACACGGCTCCCTTTTAAAAAAAATTTTTCCAGCAGAATAAAAGCCTGTTCAAACAGCATTTCAACTGAAAGCTCTTTTTTTTGTTACAACATGCCAAGCTGTAGGTGTTGATTTTTGTTGGTTTTCTTTTCTTCATGAAAAAAAACATCCACAACTATTCGTCTGAATAACTTGAGAAACACCATTATCAACGTTTCGTTGTCTTCTGACCTTGACACTGTGGATTCTTGTTGTTCTACTTTGCTTCTCTTTGAGCAAAGTGACCGCCGACGACAGTTATTAGTCCGAATAAGTTCTATTTGCTCAGATCTGACCTGAATAACACGCCGTCAGCATCAGATGTGCTGCATTGTTGGCGATGTTTCAGCAGCTTCCGTCGTCTCACCTTGAGACTGTTGATGTTGACCTACGGTCACACGTCCGTCGTCGTCTTGTCGGCCACCATGAGGCTGTAGCGTGTTGCAGTTTTGGTTTTTCCAACATCACAATGGCTGGAAAGACCATGAGATGAGCTCTGAAACACTAGTAACAGGACACACACATATTAGAGACAATGCAGAGATTAAGGCCCCGTTTACACGACAAAGTTTCAAGTGAAAAAGATGAAAATGATCTTGTTTTCATGTTGGGCCACTAGTGGGTGCTGTTGGTTGTTTTTGTAATGAAGCCACTAACAGAGAACTATAACTATAAACATCAACTATGGAAGTACACGGACATTCATATGGACAGATGATGAAGTTGGATTTCTATTACGTGTGATTCTCAACTATTAAGCTGCAGAACTATTTGCTATGGCTGTGGTGTGCATGCGTATTGGCAGCATTTTTAAAAAATTGTGCTTTTCCTCTTTTTTAAAAAGTTGCTTTTTCCCCGTTTCCACGGTGCTGGAGTGTTTTCAAAAAGTTGCATTTTTCCCTACTTCCATGGAGATGGACTCGGAGCATTTTCAAAAAATTCCACCTTGGGAACTGTTTTCCTTCGTTTCCATGGTGATGGACGCTGGAGTCTTTTTAAAAAAGTTGCATTTTCTCCCGTTTCCACAGAGAGTGTTTTCAAAAAGTTGCGTTTTCCCCTCCATGGTGTTGGAGTCGGAGCATTTTCAAAAACATTCCACCTCGGGATCCATTTTTAAAAAGTTTCCTTTTCAGTGGCTTGGACTACTGTCCTCGTGTAAACAGACACTGAAGACGCAACAGAAGGTCTCAGACTGTCGTCTGGAGCGTTCGAGGCAAAGCAAAAACTAAACACCAGCCTCTTTCATTCAGTCTTCCTGCGTTCGGTTGTTGAAACTCCGGTTGAGCTTCTGTCCGCCGTCCTTCACTTCCTGTCCTCTGTGGAGCCTCGTGTGCTTGTGATGTGCTTGTTGTCCACACGTCCCCGGAGGAGGTGTTTTCTCCGGACCTCTGCTTGACCTCGGCCGCCTCCCTGGCCGAGCACCTGGATGCTGAGTGAGGAGGCGCAGCCGCTCCCCCAGCCACACAGGAAGCCCCCCCCCCCCCGCCCCCCCACCCCTCGTCTACAAACAATGCAGGAATCTGTCGGATAAGCAGAGAAGAGAGAGCGATGGGTCCGACTCCCGACCCTCCCGACAACACGGCAGGCAGCTGGATGAGCCGAGCAGGGAGATCCGGGGAGAGAGGAGAATATTGCTTCGCCTGGTTTTTTTGAAGTATTTATGAGGATTCTCAACTACGCCTGAACTTTTCCTCTCTCGGAGTTGAGTGTCAGTGCGAGCAGAACTCATTCCACCTGCCGAGGTCTTTAAGGTATTCACAGCTCGACAACATTAAGCCAGAAAATTGACCCGGAATAAAAAAAGAAATAAAAATTCTCTGATTCGGGTCAAATGGGCCAAAAGCAGCAATCACGTTCTTCAACACTTCTTCAGTCACTCCAGAACCGTTTATTTCATTTTAGTCACAGGTCAGATGTCTTCTACTCACACACACATAAACAAACACACACACACACACAAAAAATATTCGATATCCAATCAAATGTCCGTCGCTTTTAGTTAATTTATCAAAGTGTGGAGCAGCACACACAGAACCTTTCCTCAGCCTTTCACACCCACACACTCTTATTGAAAAACACATGTAGACGGGCATGGCACGAACACACACACACACACACACACACACACACACACACACACACACACACACACACACACACACACACACACACACACACACACACACCCTGAGAGCGAGGGCAGTATTGGGTTTTCTTCAGGAAGCGCAGCTCCTCCAGAGCTCTGGTCAGATGAAAGGCAAAGAGCCGTATCGATCGGCCCAGAGCGGGGGGCTGGAGGGGGGAGTGTGTGTGTGTGTGTGTGTGTGTGTGTGTGTGTGTGTGTGTGTGTGTGTGGGGGGGGGGGGGGGGGGGGGGGGGGGGGTCTGGGGCTGCCAGCCAGGCGAGGAGCAAAAGGCCAGAGGGGTACTTGCAAGGGGGGGGGGGTGGAGCACGAGTTGTCGTGGTGGCCCTGCGGCTCCACCGTAACCCCCTGGCCCCTCGGTGGAGAATGTACAGCACGCACGCACACACACACACACACACACACACACACACACACACACACACACACACACTGCTGTTGTTGTTGATGAGAGCTGTCTGAGGACGGAACAAATCCGAGCAGGACAGCAAAACACTCACAAGCCCAGTTTTCTCGTCTCTCTCGTCGGACTGAGGATCTTTACCTCATCGTACCTTTACTGTAAGAATTCTACACGCACGATTTTACAGAGCGCAGCTTTAAATACCGTTGAAGCGATGGGTGTGTTCGCTTCAACACGGGTTGTCTTACTGGTTAACTCTCTGACTGCCGGAATGACAAGGTTCTCCATTGTTGGTCTTCTTCTGTTTGTTGTTCCACCTGGTCAGGTGAGCCGTCCGCCTCAAGTATCTGGAAGAAATAAAAATAAAAACGTACGCACAGGAAGAACACGCGCTAACTCCACGTTTGCACAACTCTTCAAGTAAAAACGCATCGTTTATGTGTTTCAGAAAAGTTCACACGGCAACGTTTTGAAAACTGTTTCCATGGAAAGTTAGCAAGCTTTCAAAAAGCTGCATTTTCCCCGTTTACACTGAATCAAAAAGTAACACCGACCACCGTTGTCGTGGAAACGGACACCAAATGACGCGCCGGACGTTTTCAGATTCACTTAAAAACGTTAAAAACTTGAACCACTGCGCCACCATGTGGCCCATCAGAGATGTTAGTGGCTCATTCATTACGTCCTCACGAGAATAGTTAAAAACTAATTGCTCGTTTTCCAGAAAAGGCTTGCGAGAACTATAAAAATGTTTCGTACGTTAACTTTAATGACACCCGGGAAACGAATAAGACGGTTTGAATCTGTTTTTGGAGTCATTATCGTGGAAGGATTCACTTCCTCCTGCAACACCGTGAGAGATTACTAAAACATCATAACTGAGGTGTCATGCTCATCAAACATTGTCCTCTTAAGACACAAGTCACATCACAATTATTCGCCCTGGCAGAAAACTAAAATCGAGGGATTTGCGTGTTCTGCAGCTCGTTCGATCCTCATTAAGTCGTTTCCGAAGGTAAATTCGGTTTGGCAGATGCGAGATGCCCTTGGAGTCGGAGAATCTCTGGACGAGTCGTTTTCAAACGAACCGGAGAGTTAATGACGGACGGTTATCGTGCGTCTCGCTTTGCTGCAGCGTCGTCTCGTCCCGCAGGAAGCGGCGGCGCGGCGTCGCGGCGGAGCAGACAATAGCCGGCTGCGTTTTTCACGTGGAAAGTCTCCCTCCGTGCGTTATCAGATCCGCCGGAGCCAGGACTGGACGCTGTGTGGAGGGCCGGGGGGGGGCCGGTGGACCGACCCTCTGTGCTTTGTTGCCCCCGGGGAGAGATCGGCCGGGGCGGCTCGCTAATTGAAATGTGTTGGCGACTCATTGACGTCTCGGCTCCAGTTTCAGGGCTATTTCGAACCGCAGTGCTGATTGCTGGTTTCACATCACACAGGGAAAAAAAAAAAAAAAAGAAAGAAAAAATCAATACAAGCTGGGAGAGCGAGGGTTTATTCTTTGTGAGCAGACATTAATGCTTTGCAGAGGAGGGGTTGATATTTATCATTTGTCATTTTGTCTCCGCAGATCGGCCTGAACCGTAGAACACGTCTAAATTGTTGAGACTGATAGTCGAAGCGGCTCGCGAGGGGTTCTCCACCCCAAAAAAATAATAAGAATGCGGTTTGAAACGTCCAGATCCTGAAGAGTGTTCGCAGGTCCGACCGGGCCAAGTCTTCACTTTGAAAACTTTTTCCTGCTTTCATTCTCGTGTGTTTTCCTCAGAGAGGAAAACCTCCTGAACTCCAGAAGCGCTGATGGAAATGGAGCTTTTTAATCGTTTTGGCATTTTTTTTGTTTCAGAAAAGTTTTGCGTTTACACGACCACGTTTGGAAAGCGATGTCTGTCTACACGGAAATGACAGAGAAACAATGCAGTTTTCATGTTCGGCCACTAGAGGTGCTGTTGTACATGCGCAGTAGCAGCGTTTTCACGGAGACGCTGCCACCGCGCATGGAAAACAGCACCTACTAGTGGCAGACATGCTGGAAACGATGTAGTTCTCATGTTGGGCCACTAGTAGGTGCTGTTGTCGTGCAAACGGACTCTCACAACGCTACGAAATTTCCCATTTTCACCTTAAAAGTTTCATCCTAAAATGTCCTTTAAAGCCGTCAGCCTGCTCTACTCACATTCATTTCTCTTTAAAACGGCTTTAATTTTAAGACACAAACAAGTTTTCTTTAAGCTTTACATTTGCACAGCGTTCAGTTTGGCTTGATTGTTTTTCGACTCTCCTGCACTCAAGGTTTTTTTTGCATTATTATGCATTTAACTCGGTAATCTCACAACAATGTGCGACTTTGTAGTGGCGGTAACTCCGGACCTTGTTTTGATCCCCCGCAGGATTCCATCGGCCTAATTTGGTCCTAAATTATGGTGGTATACGGCACTGCCCATATCAATGAGTTCTGTTCTTATTGCATTGTTTGAAATCACTAAGTCGGATCTCTTGAAGGCTAATGTAGCCGCCTATCTGGGCTTTGGCTGCCGGCGCTGCTCCCCTTCAAACACAGAGTGAGCCCTTTGAAAAATGGATTGCGGAAGAGATAAGAAATAATTTATGTTCCTATCACTGCCTCGCACAAATATGGTGGGGAATACTGTGCCAATAACTCCCACAAACTCAGAGAGGCACGCTATCTTTTACTGCACAAATTATTAACGGCGCTTGGGAGGAAGGGGAGACGCTGTGCATTTTTTTATTTATTTTTTTTTGCTCGATAGGCCTGGTTCGTTGCTCGTCGAAAAGCCCGGAGTTCACCAACAGAGGTTCATAATCAAAGATAAGCGCCGCTGAAACTGCCAAAACGGCTTTAAATGGGGGGAAACTCACCAAACAATCATGTTGAATTTTTTATTTTATTTTTTTTTATTTTCCGGTCCCACCAGAATACCAGTTAAAGTTTCATTTAAACTCACTGTGAGGCTGTGAAATCACTTTTCTGTGTGTGTGTTTGTGTGTGTGTGTGTGTGTGTGTGTGTGTGGGGGGGGGGGGGGGGGGGGGGGGGGGGTCCAAAGGGGAGTGTTGAGGGAGGATACTCGGGGTCGGGTGTCCGCTCGCCTCTGTCGGCTGGCGTTGACAGCTACAGACGCTGGTCTAAAATGAGAATCCTCTTGGGCCGCCTGCCTGCCCATCCAGCAAGAAAATAAATCCCATGTGGAAGAGCCGCTGTGTGGGATCACAGACAGCCGCCTGACCCCCCAGATCCACCGGGGGGAGGCCAAGGGCGCCGGCACGACAGCACAGACTCCCCCCCCCCCCACCCCACCCCCTCCTCCCACCACCACACACACACACACCTCAATGCTCCCCTCCCCCTCCCACTCCCCCTCCCCCTCCCCCTCGGGTTTAACGTTACTCCTCCTGCTCGCCAGCTCTGAATCTGTGGAGATGCAGGACGCCGTCGGCCCCACACCAGCTCGCTCTGAAAACTTCACGTTGGGGAGGGAATTCAGGTGACGACTTAAAGTTAAAGCTCGGAAATAAAACGCCGCGCTCACACTCGACAATGTTTTAACGGATGGAAACCGAAGACCGTCCAAACAGTTTCGTCTTTGCTGTTGAACTCGCCCAAAAAAAAAAAAAAAAAAACTTCCGCCTGGCGAGCAATTAGAAACACGTTTTGGAGGAAAAACAGACGTTCGGCATTAACGCCAGATGGATTTGCTAACAAAATCTGTTTCACGAAAACATTCAGCACTTCGGATCGTACTCGTAAACATGATGTGTGGATAATCTGAACTCTGTATTCTCCTTTAGCCTCTTCCCCTCTCCTTCAGATTGCTTCTGACAGGCTGTCACAGACGATAATAATCCGTCCTTAATCTGTCCATAACGCTAATATGAAGGTTAAATGAAGAAAATTAAACTTCAATCTGTATTTTCCGTATCGCTATCGTTTATTATTATTTCATCGGCCATGTTATTTCACATTATTATTATTTATTCACTTAAATTGCAAGTGAAAACATCATTTTTTTGTGTTTTCGTTTCAAAAACGTTTTACGTGTACATGGCAACGTTGTGAAAACGATGTCAGTTTCCATGGAAACTGCAGAAACGAGTGGCCACTAGTGGGTGCTGCTGTTGTTGTTTTTTTTTGTAATGAAACCAAACACTGAACTATAAAAGCACCAGGCTCCAGCAGAATATGAACTGGGAGTCACGACACTCTGGAGGCAAACGTTGTTCTTCTGTTCCGTCCTACTGAGCATGTGCAGAACAACTCCTTACTATGCGGCCGTGAGCATGTGCGGCAGAAAAGTTGCATTTTTTTTCTCGGTTTCCAGTGAACAGTTTCTTATATGTTTAAAATTTGTCTTTTCCTCCGTTTCCATGGAGACGAGATGGAACATTTTCAAAAAGTTGCGCTTTTTCTCTTTTACAATGGAGACTCGAGTCGGAGCTTTGTCGAAAAGTTCCCACGATGGGAGCGTTTTTCCAGAAATCTCATTTTTAGACACCCAACACGTTTTCACTTGAAAACATTGTCATATAAATCTGGTCTTATTATGTTTCTACTTAGGAAAACTAAACCTCGACTTCTGACTTTCATGCTGATGTTGACGAAAAAGAGCAAATATCCTTGATAACAAGTGACTGCAGCAGTCAAGTTGTTCACAACAAGCAGATTTCTCTCGTTCAGTCTCCAACACGTCCAGCCAGTCACAATCCAGCCACACTTAAAGCCCCGCCCCCTCCCAACCAGCTGTCAATCAAACATTTGCTGTGCTACAAATTAAATTATATGCAGGAGATGAGGCATGAATAATGGTGATTTTTTTATTTTTTTTTTTTTTTCTGGAGCAAGCTTTCATGCATGAATGGTCCTCTTAACATTTTTTATTTTTTTTTTTTAAAATTCACACGAATGTGCATTTTTAATGTTTTTTTCAATATGGTAAATATTTCAAATGTTTAAGAATACATGCATATGAATTTATATTAATATACAGATGATGTGTTTATCATTAACATTTTTTTTTTAATGTTCAATTGCTGGAAACAAAAATATTCACTTGTTCTTCATGGATATTTGCGTAAACCGCTCTCTGGCAGTGTCATTTACTGAACGTGGCTCTCTGAAGATAAAAGATTGAAGAGTTTTGGTCTTAATAAGTGTCTTAAAATCACATAAAGGCGTAAAATATTTAAATGATGAGTCACTGAAAACTGCTCTGTATTCAAAAATAATACACACATTTTTCTATTATCTCAAGTTATTTTTCTTCATGTTGTGAGAATTTAAAAAAAAAGATGATTTCCTTTGTTGGTGTAATGTTGTAGATGCTCCTTATATTGAAAAGCAAGACATTATTCACTGACAGTGCATTATTATTATTATTATGACTATTATTATGATTATTATTAAAAACCCATCCAGTCCAACTTTTATTGAAATACCAAAGTGATAGTTTTTAAAACCTCTACTAAACCATAATATCAGTATTGTTATTCTTATTAAAGTGTCCAGAACATGAAACACGACATTTATGAAACATTTGATATTGTTACCCTTCATATACATCATATTTGTCTGACTGTGATCAATACGATTGAAAGTTGTTCCATGACGACAGAATGTGAGCTTCTTTCAAAAACTTCCACCTTGGGAGCCATTTTCAAAAAGTCGCATTCTCGGTGGCTCCGGGCGGCGTAGTCGTATGAACGGACGCCAAAAAAAAAAAACACGAAACAGCAACTACTGCCGACCGTGTTTGTGTTTTTAAATAATCACCGTGGGCTTTTGATAATCGCCTTAATTTAAAATGGCTGCATGAACTGTCAGACGTCTCGCTGCACCTCACCAATAAACTCTTGACATTTCATCTCTGCTGGAGAAGGTAATGATTGATGGGAGTACAAATATTGAGATTTGACAGTGTTGTGGGGAACTTTTCTTTTCAGACTGTTGTTTTTTTTGACTGCCAGAAGCTCAACAGGAATTGCATTCGGTCGTCACCGTGTCTGGGTGGTGGCGGCAGAAATCGGATTAGATCTTCCTCAACCTGTTTAGATATGTAAATCGGATTATTTTGGAGGGATTGCGTGAGAAACTGGCGCCGGAGGTGAGGACGAAGGGTAGTAAGGTAGATCGCACAGCAGCAACGTCTGATGAACTCTGTCGTCTGGTTAAAAGCAGTAAACTACACCCGGTGAAAAGCACATTGTTGTTTCACGTTGACGTTCATCAGTAGAACAAAAAAAGAACTAGCGTTTGGGCTCTAACATGGAGGACGTAATTCGATCGATTGTAAGATACACCGGTACAAACACTGGCGAGCTTTTAGACTGTGAGGCCCCGTTTATACGACAACGTTTCAAGTGGAAACGCTTCGTTTTTGTGTTTCCGTTTCGGCAAATTTTTGCATTTACATGATCACGTTTTAACACTGAAAATGATGTAGTGGCCACGTCGGGCCACTAGTGGCTGCTGGTGTCTGTTTTTGTAATGAAACCACACACAGGAGTACAGATACTCGAAACATTATCGATGGGAGGTTGCGGACACGAGACGATACCCTTGATGATGTCACACAGCAGTTACATTTACCTTCCAGCAGGCAGATGACAGTGTCAAATAATACATAAATAACAACAACAACAAAAACAATAACTGAATGTTATGAATGTTTATGACAGTTTGAAGAATGTCAACAGAAAACAAGTTATAGTCGCATCACATTCATGATGGATAGAAAAGTGTGTGAACTCGGTAGTTTTATTTTGATAGTCATCGTAATGACAATACAACATCATCATCCGTCCATATGAATGTCTGTGTACTCTCGTTGTTAATGTTTACAGTGCATTGTTCTCTGCTGCTCATGTCTGTGGTTTCAACAGCACCCACTAGTGGCCCAGCATGAAAACGACAGGATTGTCAGCGTTTCTTCCATTTCCATGTAAATTCAACATCGTCTTCAAAACGTTGCCGTGGAACTTTTCTGAAATGAAAATACAGAAACGGGACATAGAATCATCATAGTAACAGTCTTATTAGTGACGTTGTTTCGGGACCATAAGTTTGACAAAAGACATTTTGATAAATTCAAAAAGAACAAAAAAGCTCTTAGCAGATAAAAATACCATCAAAATAGAAAGTGTGAGTCAGATGAAGTTGGCTTTTGTAGGACCGAGAATGAGAATAGTTACAAACTGCAGTTTTAGTATTTGTTAAATGAAGTATCAGAGTAGAAAAGGCTGAATTCTTTCTGGACTGGTGTTTGTGGTGGGAGCGGGACCCGGCCTGCTGCTCTCGGCTTTAAATAGTTAATTACTCTCGCCTGTGTGCGTCTGGACGTGATGGGAAGCCGGAGACACTTCTGTCTGTCTCTCTGGCCCCTTTTCTTTCTTTCTTTCTTTTTTTTTTTTTTTCTTTTTTTTTTTCCAGGCCTATATATTGTGCAGCTCATGTCTGAAAGGCTGGCTCCGAACGCTGGGGGTGGGCTCTCTTCCTCTGATGGTTTTCCAGTGAGTATTTGTCAGGTCAGACTGTGCACCGCCCGGCGGTCTCCGCTCCTCTCCCCGGGTTATTTATTACCTCTCTCCCCCGCCGGCAGCGCTGCGGCTGCGGGGCCGCTGCCAGCAGCGGCGCGGCGGCGGCGGCGGCGGCGGCAGTGGGGCCGCGGCAGGGGGGGTCCCGCCGCTCGGACGCCCGGCTGCGCGGAGCAGCGACGACAAATGCAGTTTGGGCTGGACTCGAGTTGGGCTTCATTACATAAGTAACATTTACAGTAAACATCCTTTTCTGAGCGTGTGGATGAGATCGGGGTGAATTCTGCTCCGACGCTGAAACACGGTGAAGAGTCTCACCACCTTCATTCTGAGAACCAAAGAAAAACCACCGCCCAGAAGTTTAATCAGTTCAATCATTTATCACGGAAAGTACTGATCATTTTCATCCTCTCATCGTATTGTAGTCAAAACCACGTAACCCCAGACCGAGACAAGATCAACACTTTAAAGGGGTCATATTAGGGGAACTTCTCTTCCTGAAGGTTCTCCAGCAGTACTAATCGTCCCCATACCTGGACTGACGCCCCAGAAGTGAAGACAGTCTGTCCTCTCTCTCCGGCTTCTCTCAGTTTTTAAAAGGTGTGTTACTCCAACCAGCCAATCAGGATAATTTGACCCCCTCAAGGAGCCGAGAGTAAGACTTTGAGGGACAGAGATTCAACCAAGAACTTGAAAACCGGGCCGTGGCTCTCAAGGATGAACTATGGACTTGAAATTATAATTATTTCATTTGACTTTTATCAAAGTTTTGGGGATTTGAATGCAGGAAGATACAGGAGGAGAAATCTGGTTCAGCTGGATGGACAGAGGAGGCTGATCTCACTTCACTGCATCGTGAACTGGTTATTATTATTATTATTATTATTATTATTACTATTATTATTATTATTATTTTTATTATTATTATTACTATCAATGATAAACATGAAGCAGCTGACATATTGCAGACCGACTTCCTGTGATGTTTCGTCTGACTTTCCTCTTCATCAGTTTGTTTGTGTTTGATTTTTGTGTCTTTAACATCGATCTACAACATATCATCAATATTTTGTCTTCAGCTATACTAATTCTCTGCAATTCTGTGACATAACCGGGTATAAAAGATCTTTTTGAACTTCTTGGCAGCCTCTGACGTCGACGGTCTCGCCGTCTGATGAGACGTGATCATACCAGGCAATGAAGCGAAGAGGCCCGGGGTCCTCGGACGCTTCTGGATTCATCAAGTACAGGCTGGAAACCAGTGCATGGGCTCACCAGCACTTCTATAGACCATCGTCCGTGGACACTGTTCAGGAGCAAAATATGTCAAATGCAAGTTGAAGCCAAACGTGAGCGAGCTCCAGAAGCTCTGCTGTTCTCTTCCCGGGCCAGAACTCGTCTCTAATGATCCGAGTCTGAATGGAAAACTCTGCTGTGGGCAGAGGAAGTAAAATGTTTGAATTCTCTTTAGAAGCCACTCTGGACTGAAGACGACATGGATCCTCTTCAGACTTGTTATAGGACTTCTGAAAGTCCATTGTCATTTCACACATCAGGAAAGACGTTGTCACTGATGAGAAGTAGATAGAAGTGTCCCCGTCTCCTTCGGTGGAGACACACTGAAAGTCCAGTGTCTCTGACACTGAATCAGAATCATTGATGTGAAAGAAGTGAAGAAAGTCAATGGATCAGACCTGAAAATCAGAGCGATCCCAGTTTCTGTTGTCATGTCTTTCCTCTTCGTTCACCTCGTTGTTGCTGGACGGGGAGAAAACATGTGAAAGTAATGCAAAGTCTGAATCTGTGAAGGAAACACAGCAACACGGTGTGAAGACGTCAACAGGGACGGTTTCTGACATTTCAAATCATTTCATGTTAGAAGAAGAGAGGAGTAAGTCCCAAGTAGCTTGTGACCAAACGAGATGATTTCACCGGGGGTGTCAAACACTAGAATATAATTACCCTGACGTGGGTGAGGGGACCTTATAGGGCTTCTGTCTCAAACAACTGGAATAAGTCTGGAAAATCTGAAATTCTATTTAATGAAATCAGGTGGAATGTTGGTGATGTTACTCAATTTATAGGGATTCTTCCCATCAAAATGTCCAACATATCACCTTTAGTGGGCCGGATACCTAAAAATAGAGTCACAATGACCTTTAAATTTACATTTTAAAGTTTTTCTTTGGTGTGTTGGAGAGTATACGTGATGAAAATATCTATATTTTCACAGAACAAACAAATAATTACTACTGAAAATGACTACAATCTCAACATAAAGCCAATTTTAATAATTGCAAAATACAGTGAAATGTCCAGAGAGCTTCTCCTACAGCTCTAGTTGCATCATGCATGTTTTTACAAACTCACACTGACAGGATTTATTCATATTTTTTATTCAGTCTTTTCTTTGACATTTTTACAATTTGCTTGGTGGTTTGGCCGGTTTGGGCTTTATGTTTGACACCACATGGTGGCGCACACGTCAGGTCACCACATGGACAAACTCAGGCGGTCAGTTTTCCGATGGAGTCCGGCTCACGCGCATGGAGAACATGCAAACTCCGCCCAGACTCGGACTGAAAATCCTCCCCGGTACGAGAAAAAGCGTGAGCTCGATACTCGTGTTCCCCGCCATGACGCCGTGGGTGGATGTTGGGACTTCTCTGTAAATTGGTGTGGGTTCCTCTTGTCCCACGCTGCAGAAAAGAAAAGTGAGAAAAGGTTAAACGGGGTAGAAAGGTTAAAGAGTTTCCCCTTCATCAAAGACCCGCGGCCTGCTGATGGAAAGTAGCGCTCATTCTACCCCGAAACCGAAGAAACTGTGGCGTGTCGTCACCGTCGGGAGTTTGGGGAACCCCTTCAGACGTGAGCAACCCTGAGTGAGTCACGCCGCGGCGGGCGTAGGCCCGGGTGTCCCCTCCAGGACTGGTTTCATCAGGGCTCTCCTGATCGGGCAACCTCCGGCGCCGACGCACCGTCGGGCGAGGTTTCCACTGAGACATTTTCGATGTGGCTCGATGAAGAGGAAACCTCCTCCTTTGAAACGTGGCGCTCCACTTCCTGCAAAAACGGCGCCGTAAACATCCACCATAAATGTCAGAGGTTGATGATTTATGTCAGAGTTGCTGCTCCCTGCGCTCGCCGACACGTGGGGAAGCGACGTTGTTGTTTGTGTAGAAAAAGTGTTGCCTTTCGGTGCAGAAAGCTTCATTCCACTGAGGTTTTACTGCCATTTGCTCAGGTAGCAGGTTACAATACACCGAGTTATTGTGTGTTTTCCCCCAATAAAAACCCGCAGTCACTCAAAATCTGAGATTACATGGAGACGTAAGAAAATATAAGAAATAAGAAGAAAAATGCTCAGAGTCACTGAAAATGCAACTTCGTGAAGATGACCCACCAAGGTGGAACTTTTTTGTAAATCTCCGTGGAAACGGAGGAGAACTCAACTTTTTGAAAAAGCGCTGAATCATCGTCCGGGGAAACATTGGGAAAGCGCAACTTTTCTGAAAACGCTTGGGCTTCCTCTCCATGGAAACAGAACACACAACTTTTCGAAAAGCTCAGACTCCGTGGAAACGGGAGAAACCGCAACTTTTTAAAAACGCGCTGAATCTCGTCTCTGGGTAAACAGGTGCAAAACGCAACTTTTCGGAATCGCTGCTACTGTGCACCCGGATTGGCAATCCGACATTCAAAACTCGTTAATGTCTGTGGCGTATTGTTCTCTGCTTGCATGTGTGTGTTTTCATTACAAAAGCAAACAACAGCACCCACTAGTGGCCCAACATTAAAACTACATTGTTTTTTAAAAAAAAAACCTTGCCATGTAAACGTGAAATATTTCTGGTACAAAAACACAAAAATGACACGTTTTCATGTGTCGTGTAAACAGGCCCCCTGCAGACCCAGGTGGTCCCGAGCTGTAGCGCCTCAGGCTGTCCATTGGAGGAACTGCATCAAGACCTTCTTTCCTTCGCTGGCTCTTTAAAATCCACAATCCCACTAAAATCTCGTTTCATTACCTTCGGACATCGCAGCTCCTCGCGTCCAGAAGGGAAAATGTCAGCCTCCAGTCTGTCATCGTCTTTTGGGCGAAGTAGCTGGCGCGTGTTTTTTTTTTTGTCTGCTGTGTGTTTTCGCCTGGCCGGGTCCCGGCTCGGAGGCACGTTACCAACACCGGCTTGGCTCCGGCTTCTGGCCTCCCCGCGCACCGCTTCCGCCTGCGGTGTGGCGCGCCTCCTTCCTGTGTGTGTCAGAAGCAGTTTGGCCTGATTTATAAGCCCTCGGCACACGGCGCTCCGGACCCCACCTCTGCTGCTGGAATGGCTATTCCATGTGTCGGCGGTGGATCCACCTGGGTGGTTCTCCACTGATGGGGGTCAGATGTGGTCTTGCTCGCCGAGCTCCAGAAGCTCGGGGGAACCGGCCCGGCCGACAGCCGCAGAGAAGGCGCTCGCACAATATCTGGCTAAATTCTTCGCCCTCGCTCCAGTCGGAGCAACAAGTTCTGCAGCGGCAGCCGCACATACGATCGTTTGTTTTATTTCTACATCTGTTTTTAATCAAATACCAACTGACAGAGTTGAATATCGGGTTTTAGTTGATTTAGAAAATTTGGCTTTGGTGAATAAACCATCTTTTATAAGGATTACATTCACAGTCAAACCGTTAAACCACAGCAACGCATTATTTCCTGGTTGTTTTTGTGAAGACAAACTGGATTAAGGCAAACTTTAGTGGCATGTCAAACTCTCACTTTCACCGCGTTTAAGTTTAATGCAGCCGCCAGACAAAGACCAACTTCAAAACTTAATTAGACTTATTCACGCATACATTAGCTACGTAATTTTTGGGATCACCGTGAAGTCCAACAAACCCAAAAACAGCAATACACGGCAAAGTATTTGGCACTTGCCAAGTTTTAAAATGTTAATTTTAAACATGATATGCAATTTGGCTTCTTTTGAAAGTTATTTACTTATTTCTAGTCCTTGACTTCACAGTATAATTTTTAATCTAGATTTAAAAACCTTATTTCATGATTTCTTATCAAGAAAAATGTGGATAATTTCACTAGTTTCAAGTCATTGTCTTCTTGAATTAATTTTTTATATCTTATATTTGTGGCGGCCTTTTTTTCAGTGTATTTTTAACGTTTCAAGTAAAAAACTTTATAAGGATGTCTGGCAGAATCACTGAAAATGATGTAGTTCTCATGTTGGGCCACTAGGGGTGCTGTTGGTTGTTTTTGTCATGAAACCAGGCACACATGCAGCAGAGAACAATACGCTAAAACAATACGTAATACTTGTGCAAAGTTGAGTTTTTCATCGTTTCCATGGAGACAGAATCAAAGATTTTTCAAAAAGTTGTGTCTTTAGTGGCTCCGAGCGCCGTTGTCGTGTAAACGGACTCACAAAACACAATAAAAGTTTTACGTTTTCACGCAAAAACGTTATCATGTAATTGAGGCCTTAATTTAAAAACAAGAGAAGATGAAAAAACACCTTCTTTTTTTTTTCTGATTTCAAAGAGCCAGTCTGTATTTTCCTCCGGGAAAAAGACAGATCTCGAAAGCACCAAGGCGGTGACCTCCTCACCGTGTCGTGGTCTTGAGTATTTCTAGTCTTTCTGCTGCAGCAGGTGAGCAGTTGTGTGAGAGGCCATCTCCGTGTCACTGTAGGTGGAGCAGCTATAACAAATAGACGGCTGAATATAGACACGCCAATAGAACATAACACAGGCAGTGTGTGGACCTGCGGCCACCTGTCACGGGTGGATCTGGTGGCCTGTGACGTCCGTCCAGCCAGCCGTCTCCTTGTATATGTTGAGTGGTTGAAGGTCAGGTTTGAAGCTGTGAAGTGGCTTTATGTGATCGTTAAGCAGAAAGCGTTGGCTTGAGAGGCAGGGGGCGGGTCAGGGCTGGACGATGGAGGGAAGACCAGGGGGGCACAGAGTCATAGGGAGTCGGGAAGCCCTCCTCATTTGTTTTTTTTTAAAGGTTGTAACATTTTCCTATTTAATAAAAATGAGTGACTCTGCATTTATTTTAATTTACCTGAGAAAGCTGCTAGGCGGCGTGTTCACGTTCCCCTGTTTGACCCGAACCAGAGTTCTATTGAGGGAAAAACCATCTCATCCCCTGGAAAACCTCCGTCTCACTTCGTTTACAAACGATCTTTGTATTGGGGGGGGGGACGTGATGTTGTGCGCAATGCATTCTGGGTAGTAAACAAACAAACTAACAGCATGAATCAGAAGAAGCAGACGCAGAATAGAAAAGTTGGAAAATATCTTGCGGGTAGACGTGGGGTAGTGAGGAAGAAGTAGTGAGGAAGACTCTCATTGAATTCTGGTCTGAAGTCTTTATAGACTTTAAGGTTGTTTGAAGCTACCCATTAGCCACGAGCTAACTAGCCTAGCCACCACGAGGCTAAAGCGGCGGGACTTACGGTTTCAGTCCGGACCAATCAACGAGCCACGTTTCTTCTTTACTTCCTCTCTGATCAGTGTTTGGTTCGGGCGACAGCGCCCCCTAACCAGCAGCTGGTGTAATTGCACAACATTTTCCAGTCGGTTTGATCCGGTTTCATAAGTGAACGTGAACACTTGGCAAAAAAATGGCAAAGCGTCGGGCTAAAGAGAGAGAAGAATCCGTGAACAAGAAACCAAGAATATACCAAGACGGTTACATAGAATATGGCTTCATGGAAACAACCGACAAAATCTGAGCTGAATTAAAGTTTGAAACTTCCAGTTGAAATGGCTCCAGTCTACCAGAGACGGTGTGTAAATCCAAAGAGTTTATCCTCAGAGAAAAGGAACATGGTTACAGCATATAACAACTGTATTTTACATATTGTGTGCTATGAGGTTGCCTCGGCTTTTTCTTTGTTATTGTGCCGACTGTGGTGATGGAGAGTCACCGAGGGCGACAATGGTAAACATTTGATTGACTGTTTTAAATGGAAGTGTAGTTTCATATAGTGATATCAGACTCAGGGCTCGTCCACACGGCAACGACATCAAGTGAAAACCCAGAACTCTTGTAGTGTTTTATGTCAGTTTATTTATTTATCAACAGGATAACCCCTTGAGATGTAACATCTCGTTTGCGAGGGGGGGGGTCCTAAAACGAGCATCTCCAAACTAAATAATAATAATAAAACAAAAAAGATTAGCAAAATGGCAAAACAACTGCAACAAAAACAACATTCAAAACACACAACATGCATACAGGACAGTGGCTCTCGGTAATTGTGAAAACCCTCATACCTACAATAGGCTTTGGTTCAGAGAAAAATAAATTCCCATGTGCCATTCGTAGACTGATTGTGGGAGGAAAACAAAAAACAATAATAAAATCAAAAGTATAATAGTAATAAAGTTGGAGAGGTAATAGAAATAGATGTTGTTATCAGCTTGTGTTGAAATAAAACCAGCAGCAGTAATAATAACAACAAATACAACAAATGACGGAAACGCTGCTACTGGTCCTGCGCTCCATGGCCGTGGTAAATAGTCCTTCTGCACATGCTCAGTAGAGGCAATCAGAACAATGTTTCCTCCAGTGTATCATGACTCCCAGTCCATATTCTTCCAGGACATGGTACTTTTATTTGACAGTCACCGTAATAACGATTCAACTTGGTTGAATGTCCGTGTTCTCCAGTTGTTAATGTTTAAAATGTTTTGTTCTCTGCTACATGTGTGTGGTTTCATTACAAAAACAACCAACAGCGGCAACTAGTGGCCCAACCGGAGAACTACATCGCTTTCAGCATTTTTGATGTTTAGTGTAGACATCGCAGTGTAAGGGTGAAACTTTTCTGAAACACAAAAACGATGCGTTTTTACTTGTCGTGGAAACGTGGCCTGAGAATCTCCATTACATTGCTGCAACTGGGATTCGAACTCGAGTCCCTCATGCTCGAAGTGAAGCCTTCTCAGCCTGATGCAGATTGAAGGGAAAAGCAGAGCTCAGTCTGGAGCCTTGCCGTCTCCTTCCCCGTCGCTCCGTTTTGCGCGCCCGGGCGCCGTCCCTCGCGGGCCCCCCTTGCTCGCGCGCCTCGCGCCCTGCCTCCGCTGTTTAAATGGGCCAAGTTGAGAAGCGGCGGAGAGTGCAAATCTTGTTTGGTCTGTGTCTGTGAACTTCAGCGTGACTCCAGCGACGTGCACGCGGCTCTAAAAACTAACAACTCCTTCCAAACTTCCAGCCGGGCCTCGTTAATGCTGCGCAAACACGCACGAGCACCTTGTGTTTGTGCCTCGTGGTTCTGATTAATGGCACATGTCATGTTATAAACAAGAGAAAAATATTATTAAGGTTGTTTTTTTTTTTCTTTAATCTATTTTTTTTAATCTTCATCAGTTGTGATATTGTGCCGCATTTTACTCCCTATGAGAGTTTCTCATTGTGGCTTGCTTATGAGATTTCCTGCAGTATTCCGGTAATATTATAAATAAAGGGATAAAAGCAGCAGAGGAGTCGGATGTCGGGCGCGCGAGCTGCTGATGATCACCGTGGGTCACATAATGCGAGTGGCTCGGGGCTGCCCAGCATGTCAGGTATTAACAGAGCGAGTGTGATTAAATGTGGGAGGTAGGAGCTGCGAGGCTGGCGGAGAGCGCTGCTGCCGCCGCTGCGAGCTGGAAACTACTGAATGGGAATCTATCCGGCAACTTCAGCACACCGCTGCCTCACGGCGACGACACGGGGACTCTGCGTAAAACCGAGCGGCGCGTCTCCAAGTGCGGAGCAGACGAGCGGGACGCGCGAGTTGGATCGCGCGGCGAGCGGCTTTTCACTTGTTACCGGCGCGCGGCTCCCGCGGACATGCCTGCCATCAAGAAGGAGCGGCTGGATGGGGACGACATGGCACTGACCGCCTTCAACCAGTCCGAATACCTGGCCCCTTTAAATGCCACCGCGATCCCCGTGGTGACCCCGCACCCGCCGCCCTACGAACACATTTTCGCCCATCACCGCGCGTACTTGGGGCTCCACGACTCGGCGCTGCACCACCAGCACCTCCACCATCACAC
>NC_137630.1:30291464-30297553 GCF_963383615.2 Lipophrys pholis
CGCGCACGTCTCTGTGAATGAGGCAGGTTAGATATGAGGTGAGTCTCCAACGAGACGAGCCGATGGGGGATCGATTCGAATCGCACACAGACACACACACACACACACACACACACACACACACACACACACACACACACACACACACACACACACACACACACACACGAACAGGCTGGTGCCTCTGGTTGACGCTCTATAAATAATTCAGTTAAATTAACCTATTGAAGTTAGAAAATTAGCCATTAGCCATTAGCTTCTGCTAGTGCCCATTTTAGTCTATTTTTGCACTGTGTGTGTGTGTGCGTGTGCGTGTGCGTGTGCGTGTGCGTGTGTGTGTGTGTTTGGGCGTGGACCCTGTGAAGACGGGGCTAAAATAAGTAGGAACATCTGTCTATCAGCCGAATGTGGTTTATCACGATGAGGCCGACGGCGATGCTTCTCGAAAACCCTCCTCCTCTTCCTCCTCCTCTTCCTCCTCCTCCTCCCCGACATCTGCGTGAGTGTTTGTGTTTTTGTCCGTGTGATTTCCTCGTATGGTCGCGGCCTCGCTCCGTCACTCCAGGCCTTTACAGACTGAAGCTATATGACATTGATTCCTATACTTTTATTGATGCAGACGTCAACAATCCACACGTACGCAGACGAAGACTTGTTCTGTACGGTTCTATATGAGCACGACGGTCATGTAGTCCTCAAACCAGGTTCCATGTCAGGATGTAGTGTTATAGAAGTACTAAATAGCTAATAAGAGTAAATATAGGACGTTATGGCAGTTCTAGTGAAAGGGCTCGTTTGATTTAAAGTGAAAACACAACTTTTTGAACGGCTCCAAAGGTCCAACTTTTAGAAAATGGTCCGTGAAAAACACTTTGTGAAAGTGCTCGGGCTCTGTCTGCGCCGTCACTTCGCATGTGCACCACGGCCGTAGTAAATAGTTCTTCTGTTTTATAGCTGAGAGTCTCTTATGACAACAATCCAACTTGATCGTCCGTCCACACGAACGTCCGTGTCCCTTTGTTAATGTTCATAAGCTCTGCTGTATGTGTGTGTGTGTGTGGTTTCATTTACAAAAAGCAACCAACAGCGCCAACTCGTGGCCTGGCATGCCAACTGCATAGTTTTTAGTGTTTCTGTTGATTGTTTTGTTTGAACCGTTGTCGAGTGAACGGAGCCCAAATCGTCTGATTTCCTGATGGTTCCCACCGAGATCCATATGAAGTGCAACTTGCTGAATTTTAAGGCTTCTGCAATCCTCATTTGGTTAATTGTCCTGCGATTGCATTTAACGGGCCCCATTTGAAAATTTGCTGAACTTTAAATGAGAGTCTGGTAATTACCCGGGATTGGATTAAACTCCTGCGACGGCCAAGACGACCAGAAAAATAACAGTTGAATTTACCAACCACAGCTTCATTCTCGCCTCCACTTCCCCTGTGTTTGTCAAAGGGGAAGAAAGGCGCAGTCGTTACCTGTCTGTAAAGCTCCCCTGTGGCGACCTCAGTGGGCCTGTACAAACACTGAGAGGGGGAGGGGGAGGGAGGGAGGGAGGGAGGGAGGAAGAGAGAGAGAACGAGGGAGGTGGGAGCCAAGAAACAAGAGGCAAAAGGGGAGAGCGGGAGGCGCGCTTCCACGCCTGACTGCACCGGCGCTGACCTCCCAGCGCCGAGCCGGCAGCCTCCCCTCTACCTCCGTCGCCTCTCGCCCTCCGTGCACCCCCCCCCCCCCCCACCCACCCCACCCCCACCCCAGAATCCACCCCTCCCTTTGCCTTGTGCCGCTCCAGTGGGCTGAAACTGCCCGCTCGGCTCAGCGCGTGGGGGCCGAGTGCAGGAGAGCATGTGTGTGTGTGTGCGTGTGTTTGCGTGTGTGTGTTTGCGTGTGTGTGTTTGCGTGTGTGTGTGTGTGTGTGTGTGTGTGTGTGTGTGTGTGTGTGTGTGTGTGTGTGTGTGTGTGTGTGTGTTCGTTGGTGAAGCGTAGGTCTTGGTCGCATGCCTGTCTGCCCTACAGAGCTTTCTCACTTTTTTTTTCTCTTTCTCTCACATGGCCTTCGACAACCAAAGTGTTGCCAAGAGCCAAACGCGCACACACACACACACACACACACACACACACACACACACACACACACACACACACACACACACACACACACACACACACACACACACACACACACACACACGGGGCCGAGAAAACCATCAAAAAAACAAACCCAAAATGCGTCAGTGAAAATGTGTTAAAACATTAAAAAAAATAAAATAAAAGCCGCTCAACTTCCTCTCACAAGTTACAAATGAGGATCTTCCTGTCAAACGTGTCGTCACGCGGATTTCAGACGGTTTGTGGAGAAAAATATGGATTTACGTTGAGACGGCGTCTGTCACCGTGCGAGGGAGTCCTGGCGGGATGTGCTGGTGTTTTCCTGTCATCCAGGAACCTGCTGGATTTCGGGTGACGGAGAAGAAGCAACTTATCGCTGTGGAACGTCGGGATAACGGGAGCGGAAAAACAAAACAATGGAAGAATATCATATCCACCCAGCGTCGGTTTGCATGTTTGGCGAAGGAACGCAGAAAGAATTTTTTGGCACTGTAGTTTTGAAGTTTTTTTCCTTCTTTGACTCGCTTTTCTACACGCACGTTTGTGTGCATACGCCGATAATCCGACTATATGCAGATGACTCAAATATCTGAGCTGTCATTTCCTCACTTTTTCCGGGCCTTGTCCAACTTCTGGATGAGTTCTTTCACAGTTTGGTCTCAAGCAGTAGAGTGGATGCAGATGGGCGTTTCTATAAACGGAGTCGTGGCTCGTGGTGGAGAAAGAGACTCCCAGTAATATGCAGACGACTCCGAATCCTTTATCAGGAATATCAAAGACATCATGTAAACCTGGGTTAGTGGGCAAATCTGATTACTGTGAACCATGTAAACACCTTAATCAAACCGTTACCCTAATCTGATTATTCCCAGCGGTCGGGTTATGCGGGTCATGAGTGCGTACTCTTGACTTGGCTGAGTTTGGGTCTAATCGTCGGTCGGTGCACCTGTGAACATGTTGAGGAGGAAGAGGAGCAGAGGAAGAGGAGTAGAGGAGTAGAGGAAGAAGAATAGAGGAAGAGGAGCAGAGGAAGAGGAGTAGAGGAAGGCTCCCGTAAACACACGGTAGACAAACCGTTTATTTTGTCCTCGTTTCACAGTTCCTACGTTAGCACGGTAATGACCGTGGTACACCCCCCTCCTCCTCCTCCTCCTCCTCCTCCTCCTCCCCCCCCCCCTCCTCCTCCTCCTCCTCTTCCTCTTCCCCTCCGCCTCTCCTCTGTCGTCTCCTCGTTCCCCTTCCCCCCTCCGCCCCGAGTGCTCGCGCCAAGTCGGCCCGCCATCCCGCCTCCACAAACACACACACACACACACACACACACACACACACACACACACACACACACACACACACACACACACACACACACACACACACACACACACACACAGCAGTAGCTGCCCGTGACATTCCTGCAGCTGCAGTGCTCTCTCTCCCTCACACGCGCCCCCCCCAGCGATCTCCCTGGGGGACGAATGCCTAATGAGTCACGCGCCTGTCTGCCGTTACCTCGCAGCGTGTGTGTGTGTGTGTGTGTGTGTGTGTGTGTGTGTGTGTGTGTGTGTGTGTGTGTGTGTGTGCTAATACTCGTTGGAGCCAGCAGCAGGGTACTGCACCTTTCAGGAAATAACGCAAGGAGAAAGAAGAAGAAAAAGAAAAACACTTATTAGTCCTTTTTTTTTTTTTTTTTTTCCACCAAGTAGCTCGTTTAAAAGTCTGAAATGAATTTAGGGAGGAAAAAAAAAACAACAACATCAGATTGCCTCATCGATCCTGCTTGAATTTAAATGTCCGGGTCGACCGTCACACCGGCCTTATGCCGTGGCAGTGACTTTTAGCCACACCTACTCTTTCACCAATTTCGAAAACGTCCACTTCCTGTGACTTTATGATCCAAGTCACCGTCCGTAAGTCACAGAGCAGATGGCGCGGAATCTGCTCCTGCTCACCATCAAAGCTTCGCAAACCAACAAACACATGTCAATAAACATGGAGATGATGTTTTGTGTCTCTGGGAGGGACGTTGACGAGATGTTCAGTCTTTTTTAGTGAGTTTCAGGACTCATGACGAGAGTATAGTGAGAATATAAAGTAAAGTGTCCGCCCGCCGACACAAACCAGCTGTTCCCGCCTCCATCGCCACGTGTGACGCTTCAATTAGCCTTCGGCAAACCGTCGTCTCAAATTGCGCTTAAGCTCAAACGTACGCTCATCCTGCGTCTCCGTCGTGTTGACGACCAACTGGGTTCTGGTTCTTCTTGTATACAGATTATCACCATGTTTTTTTTTTTTGTTCATTTTAATAAAATGCTCCAAATAAACACCAACATTCGCCAGCGCCATGTTTGTTTATGGAACTGAGTTAGCATCGCTACCATGTTAGCCGTTAGCTCATAGCAACATTACTGTGTGAACGTCTCCATGGCAACAGACGCTAAGCTCCTCTATGAGGTACCTCTCTCATCCGCTTTGTATGGGACTTTTTTTCACAGTTTTTGGGGATTTATTCTGAAACTCTTAGCCGTTAACGTCCTAAAATGTAATCGGTTGGTCCTTGGATGATGACAAATCATCCCTGAAGATTTTATGCAATTTAGGTGAAGGTTTTTGCGGAAAGTTGGTAAAATACATACATACAAACCAATAAATAAATACAAGCAGACGAACACATAAACTTCGTTGGTCACTTAACTTTCATTGGTGAAGTTACGAAGCACGACTTATGTCAAGTTAACAGTGGTTGAACAATTCTGAACTGTAAATGTAAGTGAAGAACTTTTGAGTAACTTTCATTTCTTCCAAAACTTCTCATCATCATTTTCTTAAAGAGGCGAGTTTTAGCCTGAAGATCCGCTCTCACGCAGGTACGGAGCCTCAGCGGCACTGCCAGGAGGTTCCCCGCTCGCCCCACCCAGAACCGGGGCCGAGCCGAGGCCGAGCAGTGTGGCATTTTTAATAACAGGCTGGCACTCATTAGTGTGTGTGTGTGTGTGTGTGTGTGTGTGTGTGTGTGTGTGTGTGTGTGTGTGTGGTGTGTGTGTGTGTGTGTGTGTGTGTGTGTGCGTGAGACAAGAAAGAAAAAGACCCAGTGCTCTTGACATGAGATTAGGACACATTATTGACAACATGGCTGCTTCATGTGGGGCACGTCTCTGGATTACATCAGATTATCCCACAATAAGTATTTTTTAACACTTTTATTTGAGTTTCCAGCTTCTCGTATTCAGAATCGTCATGAACCGGAATCTGACATAACGTATTGTTAGAGTATATGTGGTCTTCAGTCGGTCAGTGTGTCCTGATGCATCTGCCGCTATATATGTGACTTTTTTTTTTTTTTTAGTTTCTGTAAATGTGAAGCCCAGATATATTTCTTGGCTGCATGACTGTCAGACAGAAAGCGTGGGAGGTGATATTCATAGAGGTGCTTTTAGTGGGGACTTTTATGAGAGACTTTTTTCCATGGCTGAAAGGAGGTTGACCACACACAGTAAGGTTGCCTCAGCACCACACACACACACACACACACACACACACACACACACACATCCTCGCGGTGTGTGTGTGTGTGTGTGTGTGTGCGAGCCGGAGCGCCAGGCGCCCTTCCTCTCGGCGCTCCTCCTCCGTGGGCCGCCAGGGGTGTGTTTTGCTTCATGTTTTGTTTCAGAGGAAGTGTTGCCGGAAGCAGTGGGAGTTCACCCCCAGTTCTGCGTCACTGCCACTAAAGAAAGGACCGGGGCTTTCCGGGAGGAGGGGGGTTGGGGTGGGGGGGGGGGGGGGGTGGGGGTGGGGGGGTGGGAGGGGGTGTCAGCCTGGGTATGTCATGGCCATGTGGGTGGTTGTCTGCACGCGCAAACACACACACACACACACACACACACACACACACACACACACACACCCACACCACACACACACACACACACACACACACACACACACAGTCACACAGTCACACACACACACCCAGTCACACAGTCACACAG